>NC_041389.1:28914409-29044393 GCF_002162155.2 Triticum dicoccoides | reverse complement strand
CCGCCACCCGTCGATCGCGCCGTCGCCCCCGGCCTACCGCCCGTCGCGCCGTCCCCATCGCGTCGCCGTCTCGCGCGACCGCCCGTACGCCGCCCCCTGCTCGTACACACACACACATAACGGACACACACACACACACATTTTTTTACTTGTTTTCTGTTTTTTGTTGTTTAGATTAATGCATGTCAAATTGTTAATTAGATTTGATGATCTAATTAAAATATTAATATATATAGCTACTTTATATATTTTAGTAAGAAAATTAATAGAACTAGTTTATTTTTAGTAAATTCTTAGTTGAATTAATTAATTAAATTAATAGAACTAGTTTATTTTTAGTAAGAAAATTTAGGTATCTTAGATTTGATGATCTAATTAAAATATATTACTATATAGAACTAGCTAGCTACTTTATTTTAGTAAGAAAATTAATAAAACTAGTTTATTTTTAGTAAATTCTTAGTTAGAACTAGTTTATTTTTAGTAAGAAAATTTAGGTATCTTAGATTTGAATTAGAACTAGTTGAATTAATAAAAATAGTTGAATTAGTTGAATTAATAGAACTAGTAAGTGTTTAATGTTTCACCTATATGAACATAGGAAATGTCGTTTGACGACGAAAAAGATTTCATTATGTGCGAATACTGTGAAGACCAGCGTGGCCTGTGCGACAGAAATTTCCTAGTTGATGATAGGCGCTTCAGCATCAAGCTGGATGGGACCTTCGAAGTGGATACAGTAAGTCACAACGACAAGTCTTTTTTCTTGTTTTAAACATGACTTATATATGCTTCATTCACTTCAACTTATAATTTTAAATTTTCACTATTCTATAGCGCATCCCCTGCCATGCAAGAATTTTCGTCTTGGATAAGATATGTTTCAGTGCTATGGAAACTATGGAGGTAAAGAGAGTTTACCTGAAGACCGAGCATGATTATACTTTCAACGTCAAATTATACAATGCAGACACATACACCTATTTTGAATGCAAAACTTGGCAAGCACTATGCAAGGCTTATGCATTTGAGACTGATATGGTTATCACCTTTGATATTCGTCCAGAAGATGATATTGAAGGTAATAGAGACATCTGGGTTGATGTGAGGACGCCTCCAGTTCTACCATTATGTGAGTTTCTCAACCATATTTATGTCTTTGATATTGTTTATTCAAAAATAGCTGACAACTAATTTCTATTCTCAGCTTATTTCCGTTCAAGCTTGGTAGACAGGACCTACTACTGTTCCGGGGATGAACTGAACTGCGAGGAGATAAGTCATTATGTTTCATGGCTTGAGGGTCTTCATACTGTCAAGACAAATGTTCTTCTTGCACTTAGAAATGTTAGTACTCAAAACGTGCGACCAATAGTGATCGTATTGAACTACGGTCACATCTATTTAGGAAATATGGTAAGATTTTTACTATTTGTCCTCAGTGCATCTTTTGCATACATTATTTTTGAAGCTAAACTTTCATTGCTAAGTATATTAATTACTATACGATGTTCTTCAACAGGGACTCCCGATGACAGTTGTGCCTCAGTGGATCGAGACTAAAGGTTGCATGTCAATGGTTAGCTTACGGCCAAGATATCCTACATCGCACGTGAGTGCATTCAGGATTTCTAACAGCGATGAATGCTTAATAGTGAAAGATTGGAGCAAAATTGTTAACGATCCCAGAGAAGTATTAGGGGGCAGCAATCAGAAGCGCAGCCCACGATTAGGAGACAGGTTCATCTGCATGCTCCAGTATGATGAATCAGGAGAGCTATACATGTTCTATGCTGTTTTACCCAAGAGAGAGCAGCAGGAGTGATTTAGCTAGTTCATGCTCTTAGTACTTGTCCTCTCATGTCCATGTTCTTCGTCCTGAACTTAATCTCAAAGAGTGATTTACTTTTGTGGTGTTATGAACGCTTAATGACCATGTTGATCCCGATGATATCTTTGCTTCTGGTACAAGTGAATGTTTCTTCTTTAAGCTAGTGTTGGTGGTGATTAGATAGCGGTAATGACTATGATTATTAAATAGTGCTAATGACGACTATGATGATTTTTAGCTAGCTAGTATACTGTTGTTGGTGATGATATATATGTTGCAAGAGTTTTTATATTAATATGACGATGATGAGTTATTATATCATTTATGAAAGAAACCACAGATTAGTTTCAGCTGGATGGATCCTATAGCTATAAGTGATCAAGTATATGCCATATATCCATATTATACACTTAGGTGATCAAGTATAATATGGATATGGCATATACTTGATCACTTAGCTAAGATCCACATGCATCCAGTCGAAACTAATCTGCGGTACTTTCACCTAATTATTTAACAACTCATTATAATGTAAAACAATCACTAAATTAAATTGAAAACACAAAAATAAAGGAAAAATAAAAAATATAACCAAAATACCCCCAAACATTTAGTGCCGGTTGGTGTTACCAACCGGTACTAATGTCCTACACGCACCCGGACCTGGCTCATGCCATGTGGTGGCACGTTAGCGCCGGTTCGGGCCGAACTGGTACTAAAGAGGGGGGACCTTTAGTCCCCACCCTTTAGTGCCGGTTGCGGAACCGGCACTAATCCCCTTACGAACCGGGGCTATAGCCCGGTTCTGCAGTAGTGGTAATATCTTCGATGTACTCCTCCTCCGGTCGCTGCAATTTAGGCTCTCTCTGCCCTGTTAGTGTTAGGGTTTGTGGGCGAAAAATTGGGGCTTTTCGGCAACTGTAAAGTTAGGTTTTGGGATGATTTTGTTTTTGCGTTTTTGTTATTCCAAATGCTCGGATTAGGACAATGTAGTGATATTCTCATGTTTGTTTCTGTTAAATCATGGATCCGAAGGAGATTTTGAACGTCAGATTTCATATTGGAGGGAAGTTCATCCGCAATGGTCCTGTTCTGGATTATGTGGGGGGCGATGAAGAGATGTCACATATCGAGAGGGACAAGTTGTCATTGCAAGAAGTTAGAGGGCATTTGAAAGACCATGTTGATTTGAAGGAATCGGTGAAGCTGTATTTTCTGTATCCTGGGAAGGAACTAGCTGATGGTCTGGTGTTTTTGTTTGATGACAGTGGTTGTATGAATATGGCAGACTATATTTGTGTTGGAGATGTAGCAGATATTTATGTTGAATATCATGGGGAGCAGGAAAGTGAGTACAACAGCAGTGTCAGTGATTATGAGAATGAGATAATGGATGTAAGTGATGATGAATTTGAAGAACCTGATATTGTCATTAGTGTAGAGCCACTTGACAGTGGTGTGCTCACTCAATTTGTTAGCAGTCGAGTTAAGCAGCCCAGGTCTAGAAGAACTTTAGAAGCTAGTGATGTTGTTCAAGTGCCAGATTCCCAATTTGTCATTTCTCAAGTGTGCAATCCAGATGAAGTGCCAGTTCAAGCACTAGAGGAAGTCAATGTTCAAAGAAGTACAAGAGCAGAGCAAGTCAATGTTCAGAACAGTACAACAGCAGAGCAAGTGAATATTGCAGCAGAGCAAGTCAATATTGCAGCAGAGAAAGTCCATGTTCAGAACAATATTGCAGTTTCAGACAGTGATTTTGATGAAGATAATAAGTACATGCCCCATAGTGAGGATAGTGGAGAAAATTCTGAAGTTGTGGAGCTTAGGAGGCATGCTAGAAAATTCAAGAAGAAGATGAGAGATACAAAGAATTGGCTTGCAGGAGATTCATCAGCTCCTATTCCCATTGAACTAATTGCAAATATGGAATAACAGATAGAGGGAGAGGAGAAGGAGTGGGGCTATGATTCATCTGATGAGGATTATTCTTATGATGAAGATTCTGATGGGCAAATGGTTAGGAGGAAGAGCAAGTATCTCAGATACAACAATGACACAAATATTCCACACTTTTCACTAACAATGGTGTTCAGAAGCAAGAATCAGCTCGTGAAGGCGTTGAAGAGATATGGAATTGTTACCAAGAGGAGCATTGTGTTCATGAAATCAGAGGCAGACAGAGTGAGCCAAAACCTCAAGAACAAGCAGGTTTCAGATTATTACTTTTAATGATGAGCATGAATGTGCACAAAATAGAGAGAACAGACTTGTGACAGCAAATGTTATTGCTCATAGATATGAGCACTTCATTTTAGCTAATCTAATGTGGAAGATCGAGAGCATCAAAGCAATAGTTCTCCAGGATATGTTTGCTGATGTATCAACTTCTAAGTGCAAGCATGCAAAGAAGCTAGTCATGGAAAAATTAAGAGCTGGAATGAAGAATGAGTACACTAGGGTTTTTGATTACCAACTGGAGCTTCTCAGAAGTAATCCAGGAAGCACTGTTGCAGTTTGTTTGGATCCTACAAACATGGAAGAAAACATATTTCAAAGCTTTTATGTGTGCTTTAATGCACTGAAGTTAGGGTTCAAGGCTGGCTGTAGGAAAGTAATAGGATTAGATGGATGTTTTTTCAAAGGGGCTGTGAAAGGAGAGTTGTTGTGTGCTGTTGGTAAAGATGCCAACAATCAAATGTATCCACTGGCATGGGCAGTTGTTGAGAAGGAAACAAATGAAAGCTGGAAGTGGTTTATTGGCTTGCTTATTAAAGATCTTGACATTAATAACAATGGAGCTGGATGGGTGTTCACTTCAGATCAGCAGAAGGGACTGATTAATGCTATGAAGGACTATCTGCCAAATGCAGAGCACATAATGTGTGCTAGGCATATTTATGCCAACTGGAGAAAGAAGCATAGGGCACATGAGTGGCAGAAGAAGTTCTGGGCAGTTGCCAAAGCAACAAACAAGCAAGACTTCAACTACTACAAACCAAAGCTAGCCCAAGAAACACCAGATGGTGCAAAAGATATGATGAGAACAGAGCTAGTACATTGGGCAAGGGCATTTTTTCCAGTGGGTTCCAACTGTGAATCAGTTGACAATAGTCTTTGTGAATCTTTTAATCATGCAATTGTTGAAGCAAGTTTTTATCCAATAATTTCAATGTAAGAAAAATTAGGAAACATATACTTGTTAGAATTCAGGAACAAAGGGCCAAAGGTCATAAGTTTCATGGAAAAATATGCCCCAGTGCTTTTAAGAAGTTGAAGAGTAGCATAGCAAGGACACAGTTCATGGAGGTACTTTGGAATGGCAAAGATGGATTTGAAGTCAAACTTCTCACTGGGAGAAAAAGGTAGTAGACAGTGAGTCTTGACAATTGGACATGCTCATGTGGCTACTTCCAGCTGGCAGGTCTTCCTTGTTCCCATGCAATAGCAACTATCTTAAAACTAGTAGAATGCACGTGCATTGCTACGGGCTTTTAAAATATTTTTCTTCAGTTATGCGAACATCATTGAACTTACTCATCGGAATACCAGTTGAAAATAAATGTTGCCATAAACATTTATCGTAATTCCAGCCGGTTTGCTTTATTTTGAGTGCGTCGTTGTTGTGGGATATCATCACTTGCACATCTTTTTGTTGTATAAAACATGGTGAATTTTTGTCCCCTTCCAATGACGCCGCCCCAAAAACTCTCTGAATGGGTTTCTCTTTGAACCCCTACATAATCCATCTCCATCTCTCTCATACTCTACAAAATTAAATATATAGAAATATACCTTTAGAGTATTATATCATGTGCAACATACATACAAAGAAGAATGATTATTTGCATGCACCTCTTTTGGTTGTGTAAAACTCGTTGAATTCTTAGCCCCCTCCATCATCGTTACATCAGGGTCTTTGTCAGTCGACATCTCCGAAGCACAATCAAATCCTTCAGTTTTTATGACCTACAAAGGTATTCTAATATAAACAAAGACTAGAATATTTTTTTATGATGGTGGTATGGAAAATATATATTCATTGGACAAATGCTAGAAATGAGCAGTTTCTAGTAGATTGAGTGGCATCCCAATTTTAATAATTTTAGGCTCACCTCTAAATCACATGTTGATGGTTATTCTCACGAATATCTACTATTTAGGGTATGTGGTATATTGCCCATAAAAAACTGTGTTACATTTCTCCACGAGCAAAGAACGGATTTCCTCTCTATATAATAATAGTCGGTCATCCGTTATTTCTTGGATATTTTTAAGTAATTTATTGAGAAAATATTTTATGCTATTCTGAATATATATAGTGTATAGGTATAAATAAAGCTTTATTTTTATGATATTCCCATTATACCCCTCCTATACGACTTGTTGTCCTCTCCCGCACGACCCCACTCTATCCACTCCCTCTCCGCACCACTCACTCTCTTGTTCCCCTCCCTCTCTAGATCCATAGACTTCACCGGCGTCGCTCACTCTCCTCTCTTCGCACTCGCCCCCACAACCAACAGAATTGGCGACCTCATCTCCCACCCCTCCATCCTTTCATCCCTCCCCTCTTCTCACCAAAATTAGTGAAGGGGGGATCGAGAGACCGGCGAACAACATCACGCCAAGGTCACCAACGCCATCATGAAATGACAGGCCTCTTCCACCTCGACAGACTTGCTCATGTACCAAGATATGAGAGGGGGCCTTCTACTTCTCCCTCGCTCATCACCCTTTGGCCAAATCATGGATCAACCTTCCTCTACTCTGACCCATGCCATGGACCGAGCTCACTTCCCTCCTCAAGGTCATCTCTTCACCCCTTTCCTCGTGTGGCATGTTGCACCGCTAACCCTCACTTTATCTCCCTCCCTTTCCTCCCATATCGAGACATGCATGTGTTTCTGCTCGGCTGCTTCACCTCATCACCGCCTTCATCTCCTTATACAATGTCGTATCCGCCGCCTTCTGCTAGCTATAGAAGAGCGTGTTCGATTCTTGAACCTACAAAATATAAAATGCTGAGGTCAATAAGTATGAATTTCTCTTGTCCCTAGTACTATATTTTTATACATGCTTATTGCATAACCAACTTGTGTGTCGTAGTGTACTGTGGACTTGCTGAGCTGCTCGACCTTGAGCTTGTCAGTTTGGCAGAGCATGTTCTTCGTCTTAACCTCCATCTGCAGCTCGGCATCGCAGATGGCGACAGCCTTGGCGGCCTCAACCTCGGCGACCTTGGCCCTCCAGTCCCAGCCTTCCCCATCATGGCGAGGTCGGTCATTGAGGCGACGTTGTCGGCCTTCCTAGTGTTCTCAAACACCTGCACCTCCGCCTTGACCTTGACCTTCTCCTTGAGCGCCTCGCCCTGCTGCCGCACAGAGAGCACCTTGTTCTTGATGTCCACCTTGGCGGCGTTCTGGCACGTGAGGCCATCCCGCTCCACAAACATGCACCTTGGCCCTGCTCGCTGCCTCATGTTGTGTCTTCTCGCCGAGGTAGGATAAGTACTCATGCCTCGACATGTCCACCAGCTGCTTCACGGTGGCATTGTAGATGAAGAGGCTGAATTGGTCCAGCTCCTTCTGTGCGCTGCTGAACACCTCCTGCTTGAACTTTTTGGTGCAGGGTGAAGATCTCATCCACGGTTAGCTGTGCCACCAGCATCCGGGTCTCACCCTCGATCAGCCGTTTAGCCCTTCACCATGTCGTGCCCGTGGCTCCTACCGTACAAGTGCAACAACGCGATCAACTTCACGTGGAGTAGGAGCTTCGCTTCGACGGTGGGCAGGGCTGGACGTACCGCTCGTGGCTCAATTAGTGTTTCACACGCTCGGTCCTGGCTTGTTAGAGAAAATGGATGATATGGTCTGCTAAAATCGGCCTGGAAAATTGTCGGTCCGATCCGGTCTGGTCTTCAACCGGTCCGACCAAGAGGACTGAGAAAAAATGTCACTGCCGCCGCCATTCGTTCTCAGCGTGCCGACCGGCAGCCCCTGGGTAAACTACCATGATCCTAAGCTTCCCCTCTCCTTCTTTTCTCTCCTCCCCATGCACCATAGCCTCTCGCCGCCGCTGTCGAGCATGCACCATTGATGATCTCGAGTTCTCAACTTGGCGTTGGCAGCGTTCTAGCTGCGGGTTTCGCTGCCATGGCAGCGACCGTTTTAGCACAACACACATGCAGGCCATCAACTGGGGAAAACGGTTGATTGGGTGTGAACTTCGAATCGTGCGAGAATTGCTTAGCCGTGATTTCCACGTGAGATTTAATAGCCTATGCCTATAATCACGCACCATGATCCTACGCTGCCATTTTCTTTGTTGAAGCATATGTTCAGGTCCACCTGCCGCCACATGATTCTCTGTCTCCCATTGCTCTCTCCGTAACAACCTTTCCTTATCGTCTCCGTCTTTATCGCGAGTAAAGGATTAGCAAGGTCAGCTCAGGAGTTAGTTGTGTTACTGGCCACACCTGCCTGTGTATATCTTGTATAAATGTATACCACTATAGCTGAATATGACTGCTTTCAGTCGTGTTGGTGTGTTCACTTTCAGCACTTCTATTCAGTCGAATAGGAAATAGGAAGTACAAGAGAAACATGGCTTGATCCGAAAATCACGGCACCATTTGACAACAAACTAAATGTCATGTTTTTTTCATGGTTAATCCGCTAATTATAGCAAGGCCCGGACACAAAAGAACATGGGCTCATGAAAAAAACTGCTACGGAAGGTTCATGGCTAACAGCCGCGCACTTGCCGCGGCACATCACCGACCTCATCGCTGGCGCTCCCGCATGTCCACCACCTCGCCACAGCACCCGCACACGCAGCCCACCTCGCCACTGCCCCAGCACGTTGACGCCGGTGGTGGTTAGCCGGTCCAAATGTGGCTTGATGAGGGACCGAACCAACCCGGACCGCGTCGCCTTGGTAGCGCCACCGAGTTCCAGGGTGGTCACCCGGGGACCGACGGTGAAGACGGCGGGCAGGACGAAGGGCATCTTCTTGGAGCTCTACCAACACCCACGCCTTATTCACCAGCGTTAAGTCCTCGATGCCCCAGCCGGTGATGGCCAGGTACTATGACGCATACGCGGCGATGAATCTCGCCGTTGACTGTTCTGCCGGCTGTACCGTAGGTTTTCTTTCCTTCTTACCTACATAGGACATAGGAGTATTGACCAATCAAAGGAAATAAATAGAACCTGTTAGTACATATAGCAAAAATGCCCATGCGATGCAACGGACCTATCAAACTTGTTTTACGTGATCTGAGTTTATGTAATCAATTGATTACGCGATCTCTGTTGTATGTTCTTTCTCTATTCCAAAATTCCACTCACGCGAGTAAGAAGTATTTCACTGTCTTATGCAAGTAGTTCAGTGCATACATATGCTACTTGTTCGTAATGAGTAAAAAAATCGGTTCGGTGCATCGCTGGATTGATGGGAACACACTGTCTAATGAAAAGGATAAGAATCACATTGGCATGCATAGGTGATTTGAAATTTTAAAAATATAGCATCTACATCTGCGCATCATGAGGAACAATTCAAGAGAAAAAAATTGATCCAGTCATGTGTATCTTTGGATATTTCATTATCCACTTAGTCCATATTAGTATTACTTCCCATGTGGTGCACATCATCCTCATGCATGGGTGTGCCTCGGCCCTTACATTGCAAATGTTATTATTGCAGGAAGAGCACACATTCATAAGCTAACGGTTTCACAATGCGTTCTTGCTGATAGTAATTGAACCAAATGAAACGATGGACAAGCAGATTGATTAAGGAACTCTAGGTAATACTTCATGCCATAAGCATTGGCTCAAAAAGTCAATTTATAAGTAAAAAAAAAAGGCCTAGAAGAATAGTTCTACCTAAATAAAGTTTACTGCTGCACATGAGCAGATCCACACAAAGCAGAGGGGACGTGGAGCAGGCCGGTAACCAGGGGAAGGAGCAGAATAGAAGATTTACACCGCCGTCTCCACTGGATATGGTGTCTCCGCCGTGTCTATGGAGGCGTCGCGGCTCCGCCTCAGATGGTGCTCGTGGCTATGGTGAAGAGGAGGCGTGACGCATGGGCGAAGAGGCAGGCGGTGCTTGTGGCCAAAAAAGTGGGTCGTTCGAGCTGCGGGAGGGAGGAGGGGATCGCCGGGAGGCGGCGATATCGGTGGGCGGCGGCGGCGGCGTCCAGGTAGGGAAGTCGAGGTAGGATGTTGTGTTTTTTTAGGGGAATTGCTTGTGAAAATAACGTGCGACGACGACTTAGCGAGCGGATCCCCTTAAAAAAGACATAGCGAGCAGATTCCCTTAAAACTGGTAGGAATGGATACGATTGATGACGTTGATAAATAGTGGTGAATGTTGGCCTAATTTACTATCATCATGCATGGAAACGAATCATCAAGAAAAAGAATACTTCCTATTACTACACTCATAGGAAGCTTCCTAATCTTTGCTACCAAACAGTTTGTGCCCAAACAAGGAAGGAAAGTTATGGACGTGATTCACAAGGAAACAAACGTTATGAAGATTAATTAATTTAGATTTGATCTTTAGAGATTGATTGTGCACTAGTAGAAAAAGGACCTAATGTGAGACACATTAGTGCCGGTTCGATTTTGGCCCGGTACTAATGGTACCATTAGTGCCGGTTCGAACGGGTATGCATTAATGCCGGTTCGTTTTGAACCTTTAGTACCGGTTCGTGCCACGAACCGGTATTAAAGGGGTGGTGGCAGGCTGGCGTCAGGCCGGGGCCCCGCGATCACCTTTAGTACCGGTTCGTGGCACAAACCGGTACTAAAGGGTTAACCTTTAGTACCGGTTCGTGCCACGAACCGGTACTAAAGGGGTTTGACCTATAGTACCGGTTCGTGGCACAAACCGGTACTAAAGGGCAATTTTCAATCTCTACCCCCCTTATATCGCCATTTCAGTTTTGAAAAATACAAAAGAAAATGATAAAAAATTTAAAAAATAAAATTCTTCGAGATGTAGTTATATTACTACATCTACTAGTTAGGAAAATTAAAAAACTTAAATTTGGACATGTTTTGCAAAAAGTGTAGGGAAAATGTAAAACGGCTATAACTTTGGCATACGATGTCAGAAAAAACATATAATATATCAAAAAATTCAGCACAAAAATCCGCATCCGATTTTGACAGCCTATGGCCTGTTTGCAAATTTTTAGAATCCTCAAATTCCAAAAGGAGAAAAAGATATGCTCAAATTTAAGTATTTTTTTATTTTTGTTAAATCTGGTCAAACTATGGTCAAACTACTTATTCAAGAAGTATTAATGTTACTACATACTTATTCAAGAATATCAGTGTTACTAAATAATTATTTCAATTTTTTGAATTTTGGTCAAATCTGGTCAAACTATGGTCACTGTGGTCAAACTATGGTTAAACTTATTTAAGAAATATTAGTCTTACCAAATAATTACTGTTTTTTAGAATAATAGTTTCAAACTCAAATGGTGAAATGTGTGACCTAATGCTCAAGCTAAACTGCTGAGGGTTAATAGGATTTACAGCTTACATTTGTCAGGAAAACAACAAGTGCAGACTTGGAAAGTAGGGGTAATAGAACTTCGAAGTTAAGCGTGCTCAGGCTGGGGGAGTGAGAGGATGGGTGACCGGTCGGGAAGTTAGACGATTTGGAATGAGTGATCCACACTTGAGTAGTTAAGAGGGGCGATTAGAGACTAAATCATCAAATAATTCAGAAAATTGGAAATCGAAAAAAAATCAATTTTTTTTCGAAATTTTCAAAAAAAAATTCAAAAAAAAAATACCTTTAGTACCGGTTGGTAACACCAACCGGTATTAAAGGTCCCTCATACCATGGCGCGAGCTCACGCCACGTGGTGGGCCTTTAGTGGCGGTTTGTGCCGAACCGGTACTAAAGGGGGGGCTTTAGTCTCCACTCTATAGTGCCGGTTGCAGAACCGGTATTAAAGACCCTTATGAACCGGTATTAAAGCTCCGTTTTCTACTAGTGGTGATTGATTCTTTTACATAAAGAAATTACTAAATAATTTGCGTCAGTATGGAAAGTTCTGATCCGTTTAGTTTTTTTCATTGTGTGAGAGGGTGAAAAATAAACCGATGAAGTGGGGGAGGCGACGAAAAAAATCTACGACGGTTAACCTACGAAAAAAACCCGGACCAAAGTGGTGGGACGAAAATTGACCGGCGGAGACTACCAACTGCTCCATTAGGAGTAGAGATGTGGCAAAAAAGTGGAAGATTTCATTGCTCCCTGTTATTTTGTTGAAGTATTCAACGAAATTTATGAACACTGTTTGGAACCTGTAGAAGGTGAAGAAATGTGGCCAGGTTCTGACAAATCTATGCCTCAAGCCCCATCATATGCAACCATACCAGACAACATGCCAGGCAGGCCTAAGAATAATGATAGGAGGAGGGAAGAACCAGAGAAACCTAAGCCTAGCAAAAAAATGAGCAAGCATGGCGCTGTAATTATTTGCTCAATGTGTGGGACTGCTGGACATAACAAGACAGGTTGCAAGAAAAATCCAGAGAGAGGCAAGAAGAAGAATGCCCATCTTAAGAGGACTAGCAAAAAAAGAGACACGACAAAGGTAAATTTCATTGATTTACATGAGTTTTACTATTTTCTCTTGAATTTTACTAAATTAACATGAATTTAACAATTATAGTGAGTTTACATGAGTATTACTAACTTCTTTTGAATTTTACTAGGCTGGTCCATCTTCACAACCTTCTCAACTAGCAACTATGGCAGCACCAATGTCTACTCCAAGATCATCTCCATCTATGGCAGCTACTGCACAACCTGCAACAGGAACTGCCCCAAGATCATTTCGAACTGTGCCAAGTACTGCAGCTTCAAGGTTTAAACCTCCGAGGAAGTCATCAGCAAATGCACAAGATGGCCATCTACTTCAAATAAAAGAAGAAAGAGGGCTCCTGCATCTTCACTGCCCAGCTACCAATACTTCACTGCAAGTGGCAACTAGTTGCATATTTGTGTTGATCATGTACTGAACTATGTCCTTTTGGTTATCATGTACTGAACTATGTGGTTTTGGTGATCGTCTGATGAAGTATGTCCTTTTGGTGAACTGGGATGTTGTAAACTAAGATGCTATCAACTGAAATGCAGTCAAATTTCAAGCAATGTTTGCTTTATGTGCACTGTATTTGCACTTTGTTTCTTACAAATCAATTACTGTTATTTTGCTATGCAAATGCTAGCAGAAGTGCAATCAAATTTCAAGCAATGTTTGCTATATACATGCACATTCTGCTATGCAAATGCAAATACCAGCAGAAATGCTATCAAAATGCAAGCAATGTTCACAGCATAGTTCTCATTCTTCTAGTTTCATTTTCATTTTTCTATGCAAATGCCAGCAGAAATGCTGACAAAATGCAAGCAATGTTCACAGGAGAATTCTCATACTGTCAACTTGCTCATTTCCATAGAACTGATACAAAATAGCTACTGCAACTTCCATTAAAAATTGAAATTTCCATTAACTGACAGATCATAGTCTCATTGATAACAAACCACTCCCAGATCACAAATAATAGCATTACAAACCATTGCATACATGTTCATTGCACTTGCACTTTTTCCTACCAAAAGAACTCACACCAACTGCTAACCTCACATTTAGAACACTAGCATTTTCCCTAGGAAAACACCTACCACAAAGACAATGAAAATCATCACCACATTCATATATTTGCCTTTCATTGCTTCTAGTTCCGCATTCTTCTCCTTTAACTGAACCTGCAATAACCACATTCTGTAATGCTGCTTCATGACCAGACACAGGCACATTTGGAATTCCATCTTCAGCCTCAGCCACAGATCTCTGACCCTTTAGCCTCCACACCTCGTCTCTCAAATCTCCAATCAAGTCACTGAAAAATGTGGCCAAAGGATCATCATGCCATTCCACATAGCCACATCCACCATGCTATTCAACAGAAAAATAAATCAATCACAAACTAAGAGCAAGAAATGAGCAGCAGAAAAGGACTTGAGCACAGAAAATCGGGCTCACCATTGCATCCACACAGACGTAGTACCTCCTGCCGGGGTTTTGGCGGCTCCATGAGATCCATCTTGGCGCCTTGCGTGGCTATATGCAATGGCACATCTTCGGTGGCTCATACGCCATTGGGCTCTCCCTGTAAGCTACAGGAGACCTCGAGTCCGTCTCCCTCCTTCCACTGGCGCGGCGGAATCCGGGAGCGGAAGAAGCCCCTGAACTCCACGACATCGCTCCGCTCTTGTCCCTGTCGCCGTCGTGCTCTACTCCCCGTCGCCCCTGCCGCCGCCGTTCTTTGTGCCTCGTCGCCCCTGCCGCCGCTAACCCTAGCACCTCGCTGCCCAAATTCCCCAATCCTTAAAACAAAAACGACCACACCACCAGTCAACACTTTCACTGGCTGGCCCACAAGTCAGGTCAACAATCCCGGTTGACTACTGCCACATCACCGTTTTTAGCCTAAAACACTGTCAGGGTTCATTTTGGACCAGGATTAGTGAGTTGGGTGTGCTGATTTCCGGGATTTGAAATTCAGGGTTCGATTTAGCTAACGCCTATGAGTTCAGGGTTTATTTTGGACTTTTCCCATTCCACACGAGTGTGCATCGCATAGTTTCATTCGAGACCCATGCATGCATATGTGCCACCGGCCTCTCGCCTTGTTTTCACACCCGCTAACAACAAGCTCCATCGCCGGCCGGCACGGGAGAGCAACCTCCCAAGCTCAGCTCTCGCCGGCCGGCCAAAACAGTGCTGGTAATCGTACGTATGTACATGTACCTATGTCGCCGCCGTGCTCCTTCAACCAACCACCAAAGGAATCGTCGGCGGCGGCATAGCCAGCCCATGGTCCTGACGACTTCATCGGAGAGCCATCGACAATGCCATCGAGTTCACGCTCGCAGTCCTCCCTTGAGCACGTTCGTGTGCTCTACAAGGCTTCAGCTTGCCGGGAGTCCTCTGATCATCCCCAACATTTTGGCAATTTCAGCCGTCCACCGGTGACAGAGACGCCCGAGCTCCCAAGCACGCTCACCGGCCAAAACGGTGCTGCCTGGGAGGGAATACTATCCCTACGTACTGGCGTGCTCCTTCACCCAGCCACCCAAGGAGTCATTGTCGGATGTCTTCCCCGGCTCCGGCATGGCTAAGCCACGAGCCCACGACCCAATCACCTCAAGCTCCGTATGATCATGCAGCCGCTCCACCGATCGATGACGTCCGACCGTCAAGCTGTCTTATTTTCTCTTTGCACAAAACAAGATGAGGACACCCATGCATACATGTGCATGCATGTCCACAGGAACACAAAGTTTCTTTGTAGCTCAGGCTGCATGGAACCTCTTATCCTCAACCGTCCAACCTTGCTTTGAGATCCGTACTCTCCAACTAACTTACAACAAGCAGATTTCTCTTTTTTTGTTTCTCTAAAATGAAACAATATATGAACTTCAAACTTTGTAGATCGAACAAACATTAGAACATCAATGTGTGAAAAAACTTTCAGATTTTTTGGACTGATATAAATATAGAAAATGAGATTTTGTTTGACTAAAAATATTATTTTAAGCATTTGAAATGCATGAAAAAAATCTGAAAGTTTTTCCCCAGATTGTAGTTAGAATGTATTGTTGTTTTGCAAAATTTGAAGTTTATATGTTGTGTCGTTTGAGAGAAACAAAAAAGACAAATGCGTCTGCATGGATCGCAATGCAGAAGTGGATGGCAAAGATAAGGGGTACCGTGTAGCCTGAGCTACAGAAAACCACACTCCCACAGGAAACCGACCGAGGGAGCTTTCCTTCTTCCCCAATTCCAGTTGGCTACCTCGTTGCTTTCGTTTCCGCCGTAAGCCTCAACATTATTTATTTTCAAGATGTGCACGGCTCCAGCATCCTTCCCTCAAAGGATCCGACTGAGTCTGCTGAGGCGGCGTCCAGTTTGGAAGCAAGGTCTTTTCCTTTCTCCATAGACAAGTAGTCCTTCAGGTATTTTTTAGAACAATCTCCCCTTCACCTGTAGGGTACTCAACCTCCAGCCCCTCAAATCCGTCCATTATTTCATTCACCCTGACAATAGCAAAGCCAGGTGGAACTGGAGCGAAAGGGAAAGTTGCATCAGGTTGAGGAGGTAAGACATAGCCGACCGCCACCTTCAAGGTCAGGTTATGGCATTTTTTCATTAGCACACAATATTTATTACCCGTGATACCACCCACGGGGTAGCGACGAGCCATGATATCAGGCTGAACGTGCTCTGTGTAATCCATGCTGCTTCTCCGCTGAGATGGCGGGGTAGCATCGTGGGCAGTATCCAATGAAGGATCTTCGTGCCGCTAAGATGGTGGGCCGGTAGCTCGCTGGCTCTCAAGTGCCTATAGATTTGCTAATCTTTCATTGATCTTTCTGCATTTCGCTTGCTCCTCTTTCTTATTTCTCTCTCGGCTTCTATAACTAGTGCTACCGGGAAACCCATGCACCCACGCAACGGATCCTGATGTTCCTCGTGTTCGTCTGGGGTGTTCATGATTCCCGAGGGCCTTGGACAACTCGTCCGTCTCTCTTTCAGGATGGAACCTCCCTTCCTACGCTTCCTTGATTGCTTCCTCAAGCTTTTTGACGGGTATTTCAAGTTAAGCTTTCGTGAAAACACATTTCCCTGATTCTGGTTCCAAAGTTCCCCCAACCCCGAAGAACCAAGTCCTTGCCCGATCTGGCCAGTGCAATGTCGCTGGTTGGACCCCTTTAGCAAGTAGGTCTTGTTCAGCTCTGTCCCACGTAGGCCGGGCTTTGCTGTAGCCACCTGACCTCGTAACATGGTGACACTTCTTCTTTGCAACATTCTGCTTATTTATCTGTGACCTTTGCGTAGCCTTCTCTGATTTCTTGTAGGCCACGAATGCGGGCCGGTGATATTTTATCTTCTCATATTGACCAGTGAATTCTGGAGTCTTGTCTTTGTCGACAAACTTTTTTTCAATAGTTTCTTCTAGTTTTTTAATAGTTCTGCCATCTTAAGAGCAAGCACCATAACCTTTGGGAGAATAACTGGCTTATTCGGATCCTCGTCTGGCGGTAGGCTGAAATTGGTCATCAGCGAGTTCCAAAGATCATCTTATTGTCTATTATGGACTTAAGAAACTTTAGGGTCCTTCTTATTTCATTCATGGATGCTGATCGGGATGCTGTCCCTAACAATAAGTTCGCACTGATGTATAAATTTGTCCTTCGTCTGCTTGGGAGCAATCGGTTGGCCATCTCGAGAGACTTGTTCGATCATGAACATTTCATTCTGACCCAACCTTTTCTTCAGGCATCGTCTCCTTACCGAAGTTTGGCTCGCTCCGGAGGGGTAAAAGAAGAAAGAAGTGTCAATATATGTACATACAAAACAATTAATGCATCTAGTTAGCAGAGGCTTAATTTATATATATATACCTCCGAACTTTGCAACAGTTAAGGCTCCTTCCTCCTCCATTGGATGACCGGAGTCATCATCCTCTCTTTCCTCACCATTGATGCCGTTGAGAAATGACAAGGTGATATCACCTTCGTCGCGGCTTATATCCCCCAACAACTCTTCTTTTTCTAAGTCTCTGTCCATAGTTTCTGCAAATATTACAACTTGGCAATATACAATCATGAGAGATGGATTAGTGGCAAACATAGACCTAGCTAATCACTACAATGAATCATATGCATATATGAGCAACGGATTAGTCGCAAACATCATGCAAAGTTATCGGGGGTTATACTTTCCAGAGAGGATACTTTGTGGACCGCCACTCTCATGCATGTCCGATGTCCCCCCTAATGTCGAGAGTTACGAACAATCGCTATGCAGAAGATCGAACTATCCATTCTACCCCGTTGACCTATGCCGCCTACAGAATAAATAAAGTCCCTTCGGTTCACTGAGGTAAGATCGGTGAATTAGAGGTCAATAGTGAAGGAAATATGCCCTAGAGGCAATAATAAAGTTATGATTTATTTCCTTATTTCATGATAAATGTTTATTATTCATGCTAGAATTGTATTAACCGTAAACTTAGTATATGTGTGAATACATAGACAAAATATATTGTCCCTAGTGTGCCTCTACTTGATTAGCTCGTTAATCAAAGATGGTTATGTTTCCTAACCATAGACATGTGTTGTCATTTGCTGAACGGGATCACATCATTAGGAGAATGATGTGATGGACATGATCCATCAGTTAGCTTAGCATTATGATCGTTACAGTTTCATTGCTACTGCTTTCTTCATGACTTATACATGTTCCTCAGACTATGAGATTATGCAACTCCCAAATACCGGAGGAACACTTTGTGTGCTACCAAACGTCACAACATAAAAGGGTGATTATTGATACGTCTCTGATGACCCACAAGTGTAGGGGATCTATCGTAGTCCTTTCGATAAGTAAGAGTGTCGAACCCAATGAGGAGCAGAAGGAAATGATAAGCGGTTTTCAGTAAGGTTTTCTTTGCAAGCACTGAAATAGTAGGTGATAGATAGTTTTGTGAAAGGATAAATAGTAACGAGTAACAAGTAAACAAAGTAAATAAGGTGCAGCAAGGTGGCCCAATCCTTTATGTAGCAAAGGATAAGCCTAGACAAATTCTAATAATAATAAAAGAGCTCCCGAGGACACATTGGGAATTATCGTCAAGCTAGTTTTCATCACGCTCATATGATTCACGTTCGATACTTTGATAATTTGATATGTGGGTGGACCGGCACTTGGGTACTGCCCTAACTTGGACAAGCATCCCACTTATGATTAACCCCTATTGCAAGCATCCGCAACTACAAAAAGGAGTATTAAGGTAAACCTAACCACAACATTAAACATATGGGCCCATATGAACCCCTAACGGAGCAACACATAAACTAGGGTTTAAGCTTCTGTCACTCTAGCAACCCATCATCTACTTATTACTTCCCTACGCCTTCCTCTAGGCCCAAATAATGGTGAAGTGTCATGTAGTCGACGTTCACATTACACCACTAGAGGAAAGACAACGTACATCTCATCAAAATATCGAACGAATACCAAATTCACATGACTACTAATAGCAAGACTTCACCCATGTCCTCAGGAACTAAAGTAACTACTCACAAAGTATAATCATGTTCATAATCAGAGGTGTAATAATATGCATTAAGGATCTGAACATATGATATTCCACCAAGTAAACCAATAAGTATCAACTACAAGGAGTAATCAACACTACTAGCAACCCACAGGTACCAATTTGTGGTTTTGGATACAAGATTGGATACAAGAGATGAACTAGGGTTTGAGAGGAGATGGTGCTGGTGAAGATGTTGATGGAGATTGACCCCCTCCCGATGAGAGGATCGTTGGTGATGACGTTGGTGGTGATTTCCCCCTCCCGGAGGGAAGTGTCCCCGGCAGAACAGCTTCGCCAAAGCCCTAGATTGATTCCGCCAAGGTTCCGCCTCGTGGCGGCGGAGTTTCGTCCCGTAAGCTTGCCCATGATTTTTTCCAGGGTAAAAGTGATGATATAGCAGAAGATGGACACCGGAGGCCCAGGAGATAGGGGGCGTGCCCTCTAGGGGGGGGGGGGGGCGCCCCCCTGTCTCTTGGACAGGGTGTGGCCCCCCTGGCCTATTTGTTTCGCTCATAAATTCTTAATAAATCCAAAAAGTTGTTTCGTGGAGTTTCATGACTTTTGGAGTTGTGCAGAATAGGTTTCCAACGTTTGCTCCTTTTCCAGCCAGAATTCCAGCTGTCGGCATTCCCCCTCTTCATGGTAAACCTTGTAAAATAAGAGAGAATAGCCATAAATATTGAGATATAAAGTGTAATGACAGCCCATAATGCAATAAATATTGATATAAAAGCATGATGCAAAATGGACGTATCAACTCCCCCAAGCTTAGACCTCGCTTGTCCTCAAGCGGAAACCGAGATCGAGAAATATGTCCACATGTTTAGTGATAGAGGTGTCGATAAAAATAAAATACGGACATGAGGGCATCATGATCATTCTAATAACAGCAAAATATATAGATTTTGTCATATGATTTCTTATGCTCAAGTAATAAGCAATTCACAATGTCAAGTATGGTTCATAAACTTCATTAGGAACTAACAAACTATAATCTTAGTCATTGAAGCAATTGCAATTTATCGTAACATCAGAAAGAGTCAATAATAGAGATTTTTAGCAAGCTCACATACTCAACTATCTCGTAGTCTCCTATAATTGCTAACACTCACGCAATACTTGTGGTTATAGAGTTTCAGCTGGAGACTGAGAAAGATAGGGGCTTATTGTGTTGCCTCCCAACGTATTCACCTTTAGGTGATGTCAACAATAATAACCTATGCCAACTTACATCCAATTGGATATATGTATCATGATCTTTCCAACATGAGGAGCTTGCCAAAGGATAAAATGAAAAAGTGGAAAGGTGAGGATCACCTTGACTCAAGCATAAAGTAAAAACATAAAGTAAAAGATAGGCCCTTCGCAGAGGGAAGCAGAGGTTGTCATGCGCGTTTAGGGTTGATGCACGAAATCTTAATGCAAAAGAATGTCACTTTATATTGCCCCTTGTATGTGGACCTTTATTATGCAATCCGTCGCTTTTATTACTTCCACAACAAGTTCGTACAAAGCTTATTTTCTCTGCACTAATAAGTCATACATATTTAGGGAGCAATTTTTATTGCTTGCACTGATGACAACTTACTTGAAGGATCTTAGTCAATCCATAGGTAGGTATGGTGGACTCTCATGGCAAAACTGGGTTTGAGGATGTTCAGAAGCACAAGTAGTATTTCTACTTGGTGCAAGGAATTTTGGCTAGCAAGAGGGGGAAAGGCAAGCTCAACATGTTTGGAAGGTCAATGACAATATACTTTAACTGAAATGTCGGAAAATATAAACCATTACGTTGTCTTGCTTGTCCAACATCAACTCTTTTAGCATGTCATGCTTAATGAGTGCTTCACAATCATAAAAGATGTCCAAGATAATATATCTATATGTGAACCCCTCTTTCCTTATCACTTCCTATTAATTGCAACGATGACCAAGGCTACGTTCATCAACTCTCAACAATTTTTATGCCTCATACTTTCTATGTGTGAAGTTATCACTATCCATAAGATCAATATGAACTCTGTTGTTCTTTCTACTTTCTCAAGATCATAGCAACATAGCAACGCCCTTGACTCAACACTAATCTTTATTATAGATAGCACACAGACTCGCTTACATAAAGAGATCACAAAGAAGAACTCAAAACTACTTGATATCAGAACTTCAATCTACTAGATCAAGATACTACTGAAAGGATCGAACTAAATAAAGCGGTAAAGATAGGAGTGTGACGGTGATACGATACCGGGGCACCTCCCCCAAGCTTGGCGGTTGCCAAGGGGAGTGCCCATACCCATGTAATTATTTCTTCGGAGGTGGTGAAGTGGGAATTGTTGATGATGTAGGCTTGTCATCCATCTTCCAAGGCATAGGCTCTCCATCATAAAAGGATGATCGAGTCTCCAGGATCCTTAAATCTGCAGCCAAACTCATTCGCTTGAATCTATATTCATACTCATAGTTCTGGTTCTGCAGGTCATAGATCTGGGCTTGGAGGTGCTCGATTTTCTCTTGAAGCTTGAAGATGGTATCCCCAATGACTTTGGCATCCAGCTTGTGGCTGTTGGTGAACTCCGTGATCATCATCTGGTTGGCATTGAGTACACGTTCCACCATCCCTTGACACTTGAATACTTCTTGCTCCATGGCTTCGAGCTTTGTCTCCATGCTCCCGGTACGCCTTGGTCCCTCCACATCGCGGATGTGCAGCACCCCCTCATGCATCTCAATGGTTTGAGGGTGATGCAGCACCTCCGCGAGATAGGGGTTGATAACCCGCTCGAAAAACTTGTCCTTGGAAGCGCTTGGAGATGACATGTGGCTCTAGATCTGAAACAGAAATAGCTCTAAATGAAAACGGAAGATATTTGTGTGATACGGCGATCAAAACCTTTGGAAGTATATATAATGAATTTTTACCGACCAAAATACGTAACATACAAGAAAACGGAGTCCGAGAGGCGCACGAGGTGCCCACGAGACAGGGGGCGCACCCTACAGGGGGGGGGCGCCCTCCTCTATCATGGGAGCCTCGTGTCCCTTTCGAACTACTTCTTTCTTCCAAAAATTCTTAAAAAATCCAAAAGTGATAAAAAATGCCATTAGAGTTGTTTTGGAGTCGGTGTACTTACCGTACCACGTACCTATGCCTTTTCAGAGTCTGGAACGTTCTGGAAAGTGTATCTTATGTATTCCTCTAGGGTTATGGTTTCAATAACATTAGTTTAAACATTGATAGGATTACCTGAAATATAATGCTTGATTCTTTGACCATTAACCACCCTCGGATTTATGCCTTCGAAGTTGTTAATTTTTATAGCACCGGAACGATAGACCTCCTTGATAACGTAGGGACCTTCCCATTTTGAGAGAAGTTTTCCTGCAAAAAATCTTAAGCGAGAGTTGAATAATAACACATAATCTCCTACGTTAAACTCACGCTTTTGTATCCTCTTATCATGCCAGCGTTTGACCTTTTCTTTGAAGAGCTTGGCATTCTCATATGCTTGGGTTCTCCATTCATCAAGTGAGCTAATATCAAACAACCTCTTCTCACCAGCAAGTTTGAAGTCATAATTGAGCTCTTTAATAGCCCAATATGCTTTATGTTCAAGTTCAAGAGGTAAATGACATGCTTTTCCATAAACCATCTTATATGGAGACATACCCATAGGATTTTTGTATGCAGTCCTATAGGCCCATAATGCGTCATCAAGTTTTTTGGACCAGTTCTTTCTAGATCTATTCACAGTCTTTTGCAAAATTAATTTGAGCTCTCTATTGCTCAACTCTACTTGACCACTAGACTGCGGGTGATAAGCAGATGCGATTCTATGATTGACATCATACTTAGCAAGCTTCTTACGAAAAGCACCATGAATAAAGTGTGAACCACCATCGGTCATAAGATATCTAGGGACTCCAAACCTCAGAAAAATAACTTCTTTAAGCATTTTAATAGAAGTGTTATGATCAACACTTCTAGTTGGAATAGCTTCTACCCATTTAGTAACGTAATCAACAACAACTAAAATATGTGTATAACCATTGGAGGCAGGAAAAGGTCCCATATAATCAAAGCCCCAAACATCAAACAATTCAATAACAAGAGAATAATTCATAGGCATTTCTTGACGTCTACTAATGTTACCTATTCTTCGACATTCATCACAAGATAAGACAAACTTACGAGCATCTTTGAAGAGACTAGGCCAATAAAAACCAGATTGTAGTACCTTGTGTGCAGTTCTATATCCAGTGTGGTGTCCTCCATAAGATTCAGAGTGACACTTGCATAGGATTTGTTCCTGTTCATGCTCAGGTGTGACGCCCCCAATTCAATCGTACACTAATCATGCACGCAAATGTGTACGATCAAGTTCAGGGACTCACGGGAAGATATCACAACACAACTCTAAAACATAAATAAGTCATACAAGCATCATAATACAAGCCAGGGGCCGCGAGGTCTCGAATACAAGTGCTCGATCATAGACGAGTCAGCGGAAGCAACAATATCTGAGTACAGACTTAAGTTAGACAAGTTGCCATAAGATGGCTAGCACAAACTTGGATACAGATCGAAAGAGGCGCAGGCCTCCTGCCTGGGATCCTCGTAAACTACTCCTGGTCATCGTCAGCGGCCTGCATGTAGTAGTAGGCACCTCTAGTGTAGTAGGAATCATCATCGACGGTGGCGTCTGGCTCCAGGGCTCCAACATCTGGTTGCGACAACCAGGTAGAAGCGAAAGGGGGAAAAGAGGAAGAAAAGCAACCGTGAGTACTCATCCAAAGTACTCGCAAGCAAGGATCTACACTACATATGCATGGGTATATGTGTAAAGAGGAAATATCGATGGACTGAACTGCAGAATGCCAGAATAAGAGGGGGATAGCTAGTCCTATCAAGGACTACGCTTCTGGCAGCCTCCATCTTGCAGCATGTAGAAGAGAGTAGATTGAAGTCCTCCAAGTAGCATCGCATAGCATAATCCTACCCGGCGATCCTCCCCTCGTCACCCTGTGGAAAAGCGATCACCGAGTTGTCTGTGGAACTTGGAAGGGTGTGTTTTATTAAGTATCCGGTTCTAGTTGTCATAAGGTCAAGGTACAACTCCAAGTCGTCCTGTTACCAAAGATCACGGCTATTCGAATAGATTAACTTCCCTGCAGGGGTGCACCACATAACCCAACACGCTCGATCCCATTTGGCCGGACACACTTTCCTGGGTCATGCCCGGCCTCGAAAGATCAACATGTCGCAGCCCCACCTAGGCACAACAGAGAGGTCAGCACACCGGTCTAAATCCTATGCACGCAGGGGTCTGGGCCCATCGCCCATTGCACACCTGCATGTTGCGTACGCGGCCGGTGAGCAGACCTAGCAACCTCCATTAGAAAGGAAGTTGCGTTAACGCAGTCCAACCCGGCACGCGCTGCTCAGTCGCTGACGTCACGAAGGCTTCGGCTGATACCACGACGTCGAGTGCCCATATCTTTCCCGCGTAGTTGGTTAGTGCGTATAGGCCAGTGGCCAGACTCAGATCAAATACCAAGATCTCGTTAAGCGTGTTAAGTATCCGCGAACGCCGAACAGGGCCAGGCCCACCTGTCTCCTAGGTGGTCTCAACCTGCCCTGTCGCTCCACCACAAAGTAATAGTCGGGGGCGATTGGGAACCCACGCCCACCTCTACCGGGATGGAGCCACCTGTCCTTTCAGCCCCCTCATCAGAATCACTTGCGGGTACTCATCGAGCTGACCCGACTTTAGTCACCATCTGTACATTATGTATGTATGTATAGTATATACCCGTGATCACCTCCCGAGTGATCACGGCCCAATAGTATAGCAAGGCAGACTGACAAGAATGTAGGGCCAATGATGATAAACTAGCATCCTATACTAAGTATTTAGGATTGCAGGTAAGGTATCAACAGATGTAGCAACAATGTCAGGCTATGCATCAGAATAGGATTAACGAAAAGCAGTAACATGCTACACTACTCTAATGCAAGCAGTATAGAGGAGAATAGGCGATATCTGGTGATCAAGGGGGGGCTTGCCTCATTGCTCTGGCAAGAGAGAGGGGTCGTCAACTCCGTAGTCGTACTGGGTAGCAGCGGCGTCGGTCTCGGTGTCTAGCGGAAGAAGAGGGGGAAGAAACAATGAATATAATGCAAACAGATGCATGACGATGCATGACAAAGCAAAACGTGATGCTAGGCATGCCCTAACGCGGTATGAGGTGATGCCAGTGAAGGGTGGAAACATCCGGGAAGTATCCTTGGTGCTTCGTGCTTCCGGGCAGAGGAGCCGGAGGGGAAAAGTTGCGAGTTCGATAGGTTAGGGATGTGTGGCGGACGAACAGGCTGCGGTACTGGATTCGTCTCGTCGTTCTAAGCAACTTTCATGTACAAAGTTTTTTCAACGGAGCTACGGTTTATTTTATATTAATTTTCAAAGTTTTAAATTATATTTAGAAATAATAGAATTATTTAATTCAAAAATGTTTATTGCGTCATCATGACGTCAGCGTGACACCAGCAGTCAGCGTTGACCGTTGACCGGTCAAACAGGGAAGTGGGGCCCGTCTGTCATTGACTGTGACTAACTAAAACAGATCAATTAGTTTAATTAGTGATTAGGTTAGTCTAATCAGGATTAAATAAGTTAATTTATTTAGATAATTAATTAATTAATTATTATTATTTTTATTCTCTCTTTTTTATAATTCCTTTTTTAAAACAAGGGCATGGGGGCCCCACTGGACAGTGGCCCATAGGGCCAAACGGGTGCCCGGGCGAGCGGTTACCAGGCGTGAGCGCCCATCGAGGGCGAGGCCATGGCCTCGGCTGGGATTCCCCCCGGCCGGCACGCACGGCACAACAGGCCCCGACGGCCGGAGCCAGGGAGGCGGCGGAGGGGTGGCCGGAGCAACAGCGGAAGGCGCTGCCGGCGAGGGGCCACGCGGACGGGCAGCACGTGTCGCGGGTGGCGACGGGCATGGCCGGCGCTGTTGTCGGCACGCGTGGGATGAGCACCGGCGCCCTGCGGCGTCGCGCGAGCAGGAAGGCGACTGGGGGCGCGGCCACACGCGCAGGGGGGGTGAGCATGGGGGAGGAGGCGTGCGGGCAAGGGAGGTCTCCGGCAGGTGCAGCGAGGCGCGCGGGCAGACATCATTGGCAATGGAAGGGGGACTGGGCCGGGCACGAGGCAGTAGCAGCAGCACACACACACGGGAGGGAGGCGAGGCGCGGGCGGCGCATGCACAGGGCATCGGCAGCGCTAGCAGCAGCGGGTTGGCCGGAGGTGGCTGGTGGCAACAGCAGCGACAAGCAGAGCGGGGGTCGGGGCTCGGATGTGTGCGAGTGTGGTGCTGCGACTCGAATTCGAGCAAGCTAAGCAGCTAGGTGGCGAGGCGGTCGCGCGCTGGGGTGAGCGGGGAAACGAGCGTGGTCAGGGCCGCGGGCGAGCACGCGCGGAGCAAGCTCCGGCCATGGCGGCCGAGCGCGGGGACGACAACGACGAGCACCGCGGTCAGAGGATGCAGATCAAGGGGAAGGCAGATGGGAAAAGCGCGTCGGCTCACATCATTGACGGGGAGACGCTCGGGGAGGCGCGGGATGCAGTGAAGCCGTCGGAACAAACGACGAACGGCGGCAGAGATGAGCTCGATGGTGAGCGTACGGGCTGTCCTGGCTCGATTCAGAGCACATAGGCGAACGAGAGGACGACGGCGAAGCTCCTGGACGCCCTGGCGCGAGGAGGGGAGGCTGGTGGCCACCGGATCGACGAGGTGGTGGCGATGGTGGCGGCGGGCGGCTTCTGTAACGGGAGAGGGAGAGCGGGGTAAGGAGTAGATAGGCTAGGGTTCGGGAAAGGGCGTCGGGGTACCTATAGGACGTCGGGGCGTCACCGGATGGCCGGCGCGTGGCCATCCCGGCCACGGACGCGCCCCCTCTGTCCACGAGGCTTCTGTGAACAGGAAGGAGATGGGGAGGTGAGCTGGGCCGCGTGGCCACTTATGGCCTAGTGGCAAAGTAGTTTGGAGGCCCTTTTTCCTTTTTTTCTTTTCTCTTTAATTCTTTGTTTTAAATCTTAGCTCATGTTTTGCATTTAAGTTGAGCCACCAAAAGAATTTTGTAAGAAGTGCCACTTGTCAAAACAAATACTAGCCATTGTTTAGTACCGCCACAAAAAGTTTGGTGACTAGATAAACTAGTACAATATTTGTTTATTATTTTAAAGCATTCAAATAATTGTTTTTGCTACTACTTTATTCATTTTAGAGTACTTAGGCATTTTATAAAAGCGTGGTTTCTTCACCATAATTACCTATGCATTATTTGGCACAACCCGAACTATTTTAGTTTTGATATTTGAAAATTTTACTGTTTGCCTATATTTTATATTTTAATTTGAATCGTTTTTGAACTAACTCGAGTTTATCAACAGTAACCGAGGTGACGTGGCACCATTAGCAGAGGCTTATGGTAGCGTAACTATCCGGGCGTCACAATTCTCCTCCACTACAAGAAATCTCGTCCCGAGATTTAAGAGGTGGAATAAGGGGAAAGGTCTGGTTACGAAATCCTAACGAATCTTCTCGGCCTTGGTTGCTCTTCTCGAGGTGGTCGATCCATAGCGCTGTTGTCTTCATTCCTCTGCTTCAGGTCATTATGATGAAGTTGCCGTCCTTCCTTCAGGATCTTCACAGTATTTACGAAAGGGTAAGCAGGGAAAACTCTATATGGATGGATTCTAACAAGATCAAGAAGCATAAGTGTCTCTCGATTTGAAACTTAAAAAGATATCGAGAGCCAAGTAAGAAGGTACCATGAGAAGTTTTAAACGGATAGGCAATCGTTCGATGCCTAATCAGAAGGTGAAAGGGTGTCAGGGCAATGAGAATAGGTATTGTGCCTCATACCTGAATAGATCACTAGACAGGTGGTCCGTGAATTACATACAAAGTCAAGCGCGAGGAACAACCTTGGGAACAGGTGGTGTACAGGAGAGTCAGGTTTTGATCCTGTGGAACTGTGGGTTATGGGCCCACCATGTGGGATAAAAGTAGGAGGAGTGGTGACATCTGGCATGGTCATGATAGTAAGGCATGTCAGCGGGTAGCCTGTCAGTTATATGTCAGCAACAACGTCGGTACCAAGGGCGAGGGACGAAGAGAACCATTTTCCTGCTCGTTGAACGAGGTGGACCAATAGGCAAAGTTCTCATCCATCGGTGGTTACCGGAATGCTATCGACAAATGCAACAGGGTCTTACTGACCCGGTTGTACACCAAGGTGTTTATAAAAGCAGAAGAACATTACTGCTTAGATCATATGGATCACAAGGAAGGTTAAATAATTTAATGGAAAGGAAAATGTGTTTAAAAACATATTTCAGGGGTATATCCTTCCCAAGGACAAGTAGAGCATGATATCCATGACATGATATAATGTAGAAAACCCTTTAGGTAAGGGGAGAGAAATTT
The DNA here is from genome assembly GCF_002162155.2 of Triticum dicoccoides. Classification (NCBI taxonomy): domain Eukaryota; kingdom Viridiplantae; phylum Streptophyta; class Magnoliopsida; order Poales; family Poaceae; genus Triticum; species Triticum dicoccoides. The sequence goes on along the minus strand of NC_041389.1, from coordinate 29,015,857 downwards.
TATGAAATTACCCATGCAACGGTGTTTGGATAATTGAGCAAGAAACATTTAGCATTGGGCTTCAAATGTTCTTGTTGAAAATTGGAGTACCATAGACATGCTTCGAGATAGCATTGACATGGTCATCAGGTGAAGATCAAACTTTGGAAACACAAAGGATTCATCGGAAACAACTTATATGAAAGTCTTACAATTTCCTCCTGGAAGAATGGATAGCCTTGCTGAAAAGGACTCTATAACAATAGGGCCTCGGGCCAGGTGTGCTAGGCATGACATCACCTTACCGAGTCATATAAAGGCCAATGTTGTATCTCATGGAAATATGTTCCAACCGTCATATCTGGCCGAGATTCAGATCTGATTGGTGTCAGGATAACTCAGACTCAGGATGCTTGAGAAGAAAGGTGCAACACAAATTGTTGAATGACATTGTAAGATTCTCGGGAATTGTACTATGGAAGCGAGTTTCGAAACAAGAGTTCATCAGTAAACCAATGAGAGGATGAGGAGGTGGCTGATGGACTCAGCGACCATTCATTAAGATTTCCAAAAAGATGGATTGCCACAATTATGAGAACAAGGACATAACATTTGTCAGATCAAGTGATATAATGAGGTATGCTCGAGGAAAACACACACAATTAAATATTGGTTGAAAGGTGCACCCGAGATATGGGCTTAGGTAGGAACGATGTCAGAATGGTTTTTCAATAACCGATGGTCTAAGAATGAACTTTCGACCATTAACTTCAAGCAATAGGGTTGCTAGAAGTTTGGAATTACACCGCACATTTCATTTGTTGGTATTCCAGTTAGCAACAATACAGGGACCAAGAATTGAACGGAGATTGCGAGAAGTATCACTTGAATCAAGAATTCTTAAGAGGTGGTGAAATTCTCACGACATTCTTGACATAAAAGATGGTAATACTCCAAGTAAAGAAGAACAAATGCTGGATAGCAAGGATCTCAAGGTATAACACAAAACACGAACAAGTTTGTGTTGAACGGAAGGCAATAAAGTGGTCGATGATAAAACAAATCATCGAGGGCAAGGATGGTATTTCTCATCATGAATTCAATTGATATCCTGGAAGAAGTCAAATTGTTGAAAATGATCACGACAAATTTGTCGAGAGGTTTCAAGAAGATGTAATCGATCAGCGACGACATCAAGCCAGGGGAATGGTGAAGCAAAAGGTTATTATAACCATAGATAAGATGCCACCTCAGAATTCAGAGTTGTCTCTCAAGACGAACAAAATGATGCTGAAAGTTGATGTAATCTTAGAGCACTGTTGGAATTGTGTCCCGGAGATAAAGGACATAGGTAGAATGGTCAAGTAGTCAACCTGGCGACGATGATGTAGTCAATCAACTGGGAATGACAAGATCGAGTACAACTCGTAAGCAATGAAGATTATTAAGAGTTGTTGAATCGCAGTGCGGACCCGGTTCAGTTATCGGTGTCTTTGAGTGTTTAATGACTCAGAGCCCATCAAAAATTGTAATCGGTGAGAATGTAGTACTTGATGAAGAACTCATAAGAAGTTATGCAGTTCCAAGATAATCTCAAGATACCAGGGGGTAATACTCGACGATAGATCAAAATAGAGGTTGGGCTAGGGTGTTGCTCTGCAGAAGACAAGTGCTAAAACTTGCACGAGAAATGGTATTTAAAGGAGAACATGATCGGAACCACGATTGAAAAAGGCCAGATCCCAGATATAAGATGAACTTATACCAAGGGAATAATTAATTTAAGGGAAGCTTTAATGACAAGATCTACATCGTGTACATGGGCATGAACACAAAGTTCAAGGTCGACTCCCACTTCTTTAATGCATATCATTTCATTCACTGCTCTAGTAAAAAATGATTTGAGTGTGAAGAGCTACCTGGTGAACTACCAGAGGAGCATGAACCGTGAAAACTTTTCAGGTTCACACAAATTAAGGAAGGCATATATACAACCCATCGAGGTATCTTAGAAACATATACCACAAGATTCAAAATTAAATATCACCAGCTAGAAAGCTGAGCATGGTTGAGAAAGCAGAGGATACAATTTACCAAGGCATTATGTATCCGAGGACAGGCTCTCAAGCTTATTGAATATGAAGCACGCTGTCGGATAATAATCCAACAAGGGGTCTTATGGTCTACAACAGAGCTGATGCGAGTATTGGTACTCTATCAAAGGAAGAAGGAATGAAAGGGCATCGAATTATCGAAACAACTGACTAATCCAAAGCTCAAATGTAAGGAAATTATCATTTCCAAACCAGGGAATCAGAAGCCAACACTCTCATTAAGAATGGATCAGTCGAATAGAGTTAGGGGTACAATCAACGGCAATTTTGACTGGTCGATAATCAGCTCATGTTTGAAAGGACGTCTGAGCCGGAAGGATGAATTCTAGGATCTGATTGAGGATGGCGAGCATTCACAACATTTTGAATCAACGGACTCAAAATGATAATGTCAAGGGATGCCAATAAGATTATAGACTTATGGGATAACCATAATGCAAGCAAGTAAGAATTTCAAGAGAAATAGGCTACTCATGATTTTTGGAAGTTCAAATAGTATTTTGAAGACTTTTGTGAAATACATGAATCAACTGGGGATGAGGAAATATCCGGTGAGTGCTAGAAATTATCCATAGTGGTATTCATGTGGCAAAGAACAGCAAGGCGGTAAGCTCAAATGATTCTCGGAACAACAGAGAGAATTTCAGGGTATCTTGTAATAACAAGATCAACTGGGAAGCATTGTATGAATGGCGAGTATACGCGGTTATCCATAGGGGTTTATCAATGGAAGGGACTTGCAAAAGCGATGCTACAAAGTCTCAAGAGAACATCAGAGAGTATCTTTGGATTCTTCTAGTGCAGCAGACGATCATCTGTAATAAGGGGCTCTCCGGGAGAAAGTATTATCGAGAACCTAGAGTCAGAGTTAGTAAAATCGTTTAACCCGAATAGAAGAGATGTCAGAGTCCCAAAGTATAGGTCGAGGAATAAAAGATCCGACTACCACCCAATGGCGACGTGTGCCCGTAAGACACACAGCCATGTTAGTAAAAGTTTTGTGATGTCTAGACTCGACTTCGGGCAAGGAGTTGGAAAGGGGGATTCCTACAGGCAGTCGGCTCTGATACCAACTTGTGATGCCCCCGATTCAATCGTACACTAATCATGCACACAAATGTGTACGATCAAGATCAGGGACTCACGGGAAGATATCACAACACAACTCTAAAACATAAATAAGTCATACAAGCATCATAATACAAGCCAGGGGCCGCGAGGGCTCGAATACAAGTGCTCGATCATAGACGAGTCAGCGGAAGCAACAATATCTGAGTACAGACTTAAGTTAGACAAGTTGCCATAAGATGGCTAGCACAAACTTGGATACAGATCGAAAGAGGCGCAGGCCTCCTGCCTGGGATCCTCCTAAACTACTCCTGGTCGTCGTCAGCGGCCTGCATGTAGTAGTAGGCACCTCCAGTGTAGTAGGAATCGTTGTCGACGGTGGCGTCTGGCTCCAGGGCTCCAACATCTGGTTGCGACAACCAGGTAGAAGGGAAAGGGGGAAAAGAGGGAGAAAAGCAACCGTGAGTACTCATCCAAAGTACTCGCAAGCAAGGATCTACACTACATATGCATGGGTATATGTGTAAAGAGGCAATATCGGTGGACTGAACTGCAGAATGCCAGAATAAGAGGGGGATAGCTAGTCCTATCGAAGACTACGCTTCTGGCAGCCTCCGTCTTGTAGCATGTAGAAGAGAGTAGATTGAAGTCCTCCAAGTAGCATCGCATAGCATAATCCTACCCGGTGATCCTCCCCTCGTCACCCTGTGGAAAAGCGATCACCGGGTTGTCTGTGGAACTTGGAAGGGTGTGTTTTATTAATTATCCGGTTCTAGTTGTCATAAGGTCAAGGTACAACTCCAAGTCGTCCTGTTACCGAAGATCACGACTATTCGAATAGATTAACTTCCCTGCAGGGGTGCACCACATAACCCAACACGCTCGATCCCGTTTGGCCGGACACACTTTCCTGGGTCATGCCCGGCCTCGGAAGATCAACACGTCGCAGCCCCACCTAGCCACAACAGAGAGGTCAGCACGCCGGTCTAAATCCTATGCACGCAGGGGTCTGGGCCCATCGCCCATTGCACACCTGCACGTTGCGTACGCGGCCGGTGAGCAGACCTAGCAACCTCCATTAGAAAGGAAGTTGCATTAACGCAGTCCAACCCGGCACGCGCCGCTCAGTCGCTGACGTCATGAAGGCTTCGGCTGATAGCACGACGTCGAGTGCCCATATCTTTCCCGCGTAGTTGGTTAGTGCGTATAGGCCAGTGGCCAGACTCAGATCAAATACCAAGATCTCATTAAGCGTGTTAAGTATCCGCGAACGCCGAACAGGGCCAGGCCCACTTGTCTCCTAGGTGGTCTCAACCTACCCTGTCACTCCGCCACAAAGTAACAGTCGGGGGCCGTCGGGAACCCAGGCCCACCTCTACCGGGATGGAGCCACCTGTCCTTTCAGCCCCCTCATCAGAATCACTTGCGGGTACTCATCGAGCTGACCCGACTTTAGTCACCATCTGTACAGTATGTATGTATGTATAGTATATACCCATGATCACCTCCCGAGTGATCACGGCCCAATAGTATAGCAAGGCATACTGACAAGAATGTAGGCCCAATGATGATAAACTAGCATCCTATACTAAGTATTTAGGATTGCAGGTAAGGTATCAACAGATGTAGCAACAATGTCAGGCTATGCATCAAAATAGGATTAACGAAAAGCAGTAACATGCTACACTACTCTAATGCAAGCAGTATAGAGGAGAATAGGCAATATCTGGTGATCAAGGGGGGGCTTGCCTGGTTGCTCTGGCAAGAGAGAGGGGTCGTCAACTCCGTAGTCGTACTGGGTAGCAGCGGCGTCAGTCTCGGTGTCTAGCGGAAGAAGAGGGGGAAGAAACAATGAATACAATGCAAACAGATGCATGACGATGCATGACAAAGCAAAACGTGATGCTAGGCATGCCCTAACGCGGTATGAGGTGATGCCAGTGAAGGGGGGAAACATCCGGGAAGTATCCTTGGTGCTTCGTGCTTCCGGGCAGAGGAGCCGGAGGGGAAAAGTTGCGAGTTCGATAGGTTAGGGATGTGTGGCGGACGAACAGGCTGCGGTACTGGATTCGTCTCGTCGTTCTGAGCAACTTTCATGTACAAAGTTTTTTCAACGGAGCTACGGTTTATTTTATATTAATTTTCAAAGTTTTAAATTATATTTAGAAATAATAGAATTATTTAATTCAAAAATGTTTATTGCGTCATCATGACGTCAGCGTGACACCAGCAGTCAGCGTTGACCGTTGACCGGTCAAACAGGGAAGTGGGGCCCGTCTGTCATTGACTGTGACTAACTAAAACAGATCAATTAGTTTAATTAGTGATTAGGTTAGTCTAATCAGGATTAAATAAGTTAATTTATTTAGATAATTAATTAATTAATTATTATTATTTTTATTCTCTCTTTTTTATAATTCCTTTTTTAAAACAAGGGCATGGGGGCCCCACTGGACAGTGGCCCATAGGGCCAAACGGGTGCCCGGGCGAGCGGTTACCAGGCGTGAGCGCCCATCGAGGGCGAGGCCATGGCCTCGGCTGGGATTCCCCCCGGCCGGCACGCACGGCACAACAGGCCCCGACGGCCGGAGCCAGGGAGGCGGCGGAGGGGTGGCCGGAGCAGCAGCGGAAGGCGCCGCCGGCGAGGGGCCACGCAGACGGGCAGCATGTGTCGCGGGTGGCGACGGGCGCGGCCGGCGCTGTTGTCGGCACGCGCGGGATGAGCACCGGCGCCCTGCGGCGTCGCGCGAGCAGGAAGGCGACTGGGGGCGCGGCCACATGCGCAGGGGGGTGAGAATGGGGGAGGAGGCATGCGGGAAAGGGAGGTCTCCGGCAGGTGCAGCGAGGCGCGCTGGCAGACGTCATCGGCAATGGAAGGGGGACTGGGCCGGGCACGAGGTAGTAGCAGCAGCACACACACACGGGAGGGAGGCAAGGCGCGGGCGGCGCATGCACAGGGCATCAGCAGCGCTAGCAGCGGCGGGTTGGCCGGAGGTGGCTGGTGGCAACAACAGCGACAAGCAGAGCGGGGGTCGGGGCTCGGATGTGTGCGAGTGTGGTGCTGCGACTCGAATTCAAGCAAGCTAAGCAGCTAGGTGGCGAGGCAGTCGCGCGCTGCATTGAGCGGGGAAACAGGCGTGGTTACGGCCGCGGGCGAGCACACGCGGAGCAAGCTCTGGCCATGGCGGCCGAGCGCGGGGACGACAACAACGAGCACGGCGGTCAGAGGATGTAGATCAAGGGGAAGGCAGATGGGAAAAGCGCGCCGGCTCACATCATTGACGGGGAGACGCTTGGGGAGGCGCGGGATGCAGTGAAGCCGTCGGAACCAACGACGAATGGCGGCGGAGATGAGCTCGATGGCGAGCGTACGGGCTGTCCTGGCTCGATTCAGAGCACGTAGGCGAACGAGAGGACGATGGCGAAGCTCCTGGACGCCCTGGCGCGAGGAGGGGAGGCTGGTGGCCACCGGATCGACAAGGTGGCGGCGATGGTGGTGGCGGGCGGCTTCTGTAACGGGAGAGGGAGAGCGGGGTAAGGAGTGGATAGGCTAGGGTTTGGGAAAGGGCGTCGGGGTACCTATAGGACGTCGGGGCGTCACCGGATGGCCGGCGCGTGGCCATCCCGGCCACGGACGCGCCCCCTCTGTCCATGAGGCTTCTGTGAACAGGAAGGAGATGGGGAGGTGAGCTGGGCCGCGTGGCCACTTATGGCCCAGTGGCAAAGTAGTTTGTAGGCCCTTTTTCCTTTTTTTCTTTTCTCTTTAATTCTTTGTTTTAAATCTTAGCTCATGTTTTGCATTGAAGTTGAGCCACCAAAAGAATTTTGTAAGAAGTGCCACCTGTCAAAACAAATACTAGCCATTATTTAGTACCGCCACAAAAAGTTTGGTGACTAGATAAACTAGTACAATATTTGTTTATTATTTTAAAGCATTCAAATAATTGTTTTTGCTACTACTTTATTCATTTTAGAGTACTTAGGCATTTTATAAAAGCGTGGTTTCTTCACCATAATTACCTATGCATTATTTGGCACAACCCGAACTATTTTAGTTTTGATATTTGAAAATTTTACTGTTTGCCTATATTTTATATTTTAATTTGAATCGTTTTTGAACTAACTCGAGTTTATCAACAGCAACCGAGGTGACGTGGCACCATTAGCAGAGGCTTACGGTAGCGTAACTATCCGGGCGTCACATCAGGCACACAACGTCTAATAATACCATCTACTCCTTCTTTATAAAGGTGTGGATCATCCCAGAAGTAATGTCTTAAATCATAAAAGAACTTTTTCTTTTGCTGGTATGTGAAACTAGGCGGTATATTATTAGCAACAATGTAATTAGCATAATCAGCATACCAAGGAGCAGTACGAGAAGCATTGACAACCGCTAATTGTTCATCAGGAAAACTATCATTAATAGGCAGTGGGTCATCAAGAACATTCTCTAACCTAGACAAGTTGTCTGCAACGGGGTTCTTAGCTCCGTTTCTATCAATAATATGCAAGTCAAATTCTTGGAGCAAGAGAACCCTTGTAATGAGTCTAGGCTTAGCATCTTTCTTTTCCATAAGATATTTAATAGCAGCATGATCAGTGTGAATAGTAACTTTGGAACCAACAATATAAGGTCTAAACTTATCACATGCAAACACAACCGCTAAGAACTCTTTTTCAGTAGTAGCATAATTTCTTTGGGCAGTATCAAGAGTCTTACTAGCATACTGGATAACATTCAATTTCTTATCGACTCTTTGCCCTAAACCAGCACCTACAGCATAATGACTAGCATCACACATAATTTCAAATGGTAAGTTCCAATCAGGTGGCTAAGCGATAGGTGCAGTGATCAAAGCTTTCTTAAGTGTTTCAAATGCTTCTACACAATCTTCATCAAAGACAAAAGGAATATCTTTTTGCAATAAATTAGTTAGAGGCCTAGAGATTTTAGAAAAGTCCTTAATGAACCTCCTATAAAAACCGGCATGACCAAGGAAACTTCTTATACCTTTTATGTCCTTGGGACATGGCATCTTTTCAATAGCATCAACTTTGGCTTTATCAACTTCAATACCTCTCTCGGAGATCTTGTGCCCCAAGACAATGCCTTCATTAACCATAAAGTGACACTTTTCCCAATTCAGGACGAGACTAGTGTCTTCGCATCTCTGCAAAACTCGATCAAGGTTTCTCAAACAATCATCAAAGGAGGATCCATAGACGGAGAAGTCATCCATGAATACCTCGCAAATCTTTTCACAAATCAGAAAATATAGCCATCATGCATCTTTGAAAGGTAGCAGGTGCATTACATAAACCAAAAGGCATACATCTATAAGCAAAAGTACCAAAAAGGCAAGTAAAAGTAGTTTTAGATTGATCCTGCGCGGACACAGGTATTTGAGAGAAGCCAGAATAACCATCTAGAAAGCAAAAATGTGTGTGTTTGGATAGCCTTTGTAGCATTTGATCAATAAAAGGTAAAGGGTAATGATCTTTCTTAGTGGCTTTATTTAACTTATGTAAATCAATTACCATCCTATAGCCTGTAATAATTCTTTGCGGGATCAATTCATCTTTATCATTAGGAACAATGGTAATACCTCCCTTTTTAGGGACACAATGGACAGGGCTTACCCATTCACTATTAGAAACGGGATAAATAATACCTGCCTCAAGGAGTTTTAGAATCTCCTTTCTTACCACTTCCTTCATTTTGGGGTTTAATCGTCTTTGAGGATCTCTAACTGGTTTGGCATATTCTCCACTAAAATTTTGTGTTGACATAATGTGGGACTAATGCCCTTAAGATCATCCAGAGTATATCCAATAGCAGCTCGGTGCTTCTTCAAAGTTTTCAATAATCTTTTTTCTTCTTTCTCTGAAAGGTTAGCACTAATAATAACATGATATATTTACTTTTCATCAAGATAAGCATACTTGAGATTATCAGGTAAGGGTTTGAGTTCGAACACAGGATCACCCTTGGGTGGAGGGGGATCCCCAAGAATTTCAACGGGAAGGTTATGTTTTAGCATAGGTTCTTGTTTAAGGAACACTTCATCTATTTCTTCCCTTTCCTTCATAAACATATCATTTTCATGGTCTAACAAATATTGTTCTAAAGGATCAGTTGGGGGAGCAGCAATGGAAGCAAGACCAATAATTTCATCCTTACTAGGTGGTTCCCTTTCAAGAGGTTGTCTACTAAACTTAGCGAAATTAAACTCATGAGACATACCATCTATGCCAACAGTGACAATATTCTTTTCACAATCAATCTTAGCACTAGTATTATTCAAGAAAGGTCTACCAAAAATAATGGGACAAAAATTATCTTGTGGGAAAGGAAGAACAAGGAAATCAGCAGGGTATTTAATCTTTCCACACAAGACTTCAACATCTCTAACAATCCCAATAGGTTTGATGGTGTCCCTATTGGCAAGCTTAATAGTAACATCAATGTCCTCTAATTCAACAGGTGCAATATCGTGCATAATTTCTTTATAAAGATCATAAGGTATCCATTAGCACTAGCACCCATATCACATAAGCCATGATAACAATGATCTCCTATTTTAACAGAAATAACAGGCGTGCCTACAACAGGTCTACGGGTCTTAGTATCGGGTCTAGCAATATTAGCAGTTTCACCCACGAAAGAGATAACATGCCCATCTAAGTCTTCATCCAAGAGATCTTTAATCAGAGAAATACCAGGTTCAACATTAATTTGCTCAGGAGGTATATAAGTCCTAGTATTACTCTTACAAACAACAGTAGAAGCTCTAACATGATCTTTTATCCTAACAGGAAAAGGAGGTTTTTGACATAAGCAGTAGGAATAATAGGATCACTATATGTAATAGTCTTTTCTTCGACTGTAATAGGTGCAACTACTTTCACTTCAACAGGAGGATTATATTTAAACCACTTCTCTTTAGGGAGATCAACGTGAGTAGCAAAAGTTTCACAAAAAGTAGCTACTATCTCAGAGTCAAGTCCATACTTAGAGCTAAATCCACGGAAAGCATCGGTATCGATAAAAGATTTAACACAATCGAACTTAGGTGTCATACCTGACTCCTTACCATCGTCGGAACCCCAATCTTCAGAGTTGCGTTTATTTCTTTCCAATAAGTCCCATTTGAAATCAATAGTCTTTAGCATATAGGAACCAACACAGGAAGTATCGAGCAGGTTGCGATTATCAAGAGAAAGCCGAGCATAAAAATTCTGAATAATCATTTCCCGAGAGAGCTCATGATTGGGGCATGAATATAACATGGATTTAAGCCTCCCCCAGGCTTGAGTGATGCTTTCTCCTTCGCGAGGCCAAAAATTATATATGTAATTACGATCACGACGAACAAGATGCATAGGATAGAACTTCTGGTGAAATTCCAACTTCAGTCGCTTATAATTCCAAAATCTCGTATCATCACATAGCCTATACCATGTCATAGCATCTCGCTTCAAAGATAAAGGGAAGACCTTCCTTTTGACAACATCATCGGGGATACCTACAAGCTTAAATAATCCACAAACTTCATCTACAAAGATAAGGTGTAAATCAGGATGCAGTGTTCCGCCTCCTGCAAAAGGATTAGCCAGCAGTTTTTCTATCATACCCGAAGGAATCTCAAAGTGAATATTTTCATAAGGTTCAGTAGGTTGAGGAGCATCTCTTTGCTCTTCTGGTTGGGGTGAAGATACCCCGAACAAGCCCTTCAAAGGGTTAGTTTCCACAGTGACAAGTAACAGAAAATTTCAGCACACTAAATAAATGTTTCCTTACCAAGTTCCACTCACCAAAAGCGCTACACTCCCCGGCAACGGCGCCAGAAAAGAGTCTTGATGACCCACAAGTGTAGGGGATCTATCATAGTCCTTTCGATAAGTAAGAGTGTCGAACCCAATGAGGAGCAGAAGGAAATGATAAGCGGTTTTCAGTAAGGTTTTCTCTGCAAGCACTGAAATAGTAGGTGATAGATAGTTTTGTGTAAGGATAAATAGTAACGAGTAACAAGTAAACAAAGTAAATAAGGTGCAGCAAGGTGGCCCAATCCTTTATGTAGCAAAGGATAAGCCTGGACAAATGCTAATAATAATAAAAGAGCTCCCGAGGACACATTGGGAATTATCGTCAAGCTAGTTTTCATCATGCTCATATGATTCACGTTCGGTACTTTGATAATTTGATATGTGGGTGGACCGGCACTTGGGTACTGCCCTAACTTGGATAAGCATCCCACTTATGATTAACCCCTATTGAAAGCATCCGCAACTACAAAAAGGAGTATTAAGGTAAACCTAACCACAACATTAAACATATGGGCCAATATGAACCCCTAAGGAAGCAACGCATAAACTAGGGTTTAAGCTTCTGTCACTCTAGCAACCCATCATCTACTTATTACTTCCCTATGCCTTCCTCTAGGCCCAAATAATGGTGAAGTGTCATGTAGTCGACGTTCACATAACACCACTAGAGGAAAGACAACATACATCTCATCAAAATATCGAGCGAATACCAAATTCACATGACTACTAATAGCAAGACTTCACCCATGTCCTCAGGAACTAAAGTAACTACTCACAAAGTATAATCATGTTCATAATCAGAGGTGTAATAATATGCATTAAGGATCTGAACATATGATCTTCCACCAAGTAAACCAATAAGTATCAACTACAAGGAGTAATCAACACTACTAGCAACCCACAGGTACCAATTTGTGGTTTTGGATACAAGATTGGATACAAGAGATGAACTAGGGTTTGAGAGGAGATGGTGCCGATGAAGATGTTGATGGAGATTGACCCCCTCCCGATGAGAGGATCGTTGGTGATGACGTTGGTGATGATTTCCCCCTCTCGGAGGGAAGTGTCCCCGGCAGAACAGCTCCGCCAGAGGCCTAGATTGATTCCGCCTCGTGGAAATGGAGTTTCGTCCCGTAAGCTTGCCCACGATTTTTTCCAGGGTAAAAGTGATGATATAGTAGAAGATGGAGGCCGGAGGCCCACCCGGGGGCCCAGGAGATAGGGGCGCGCCCTGTAGGGGGGCCCTGTCTTCTGGACAGGGTGTGGGCCCCCTGGCCTATTTCTTTCGCTCATGAATTCTTAATAAATCCAAAAAGTTGTTTCGTGGAGTTTCAGGACTTTTGGAGTTGTGCAGAATAGGTTTCCAACATTTGCTCCTTTTCCAACTAGAATTCCAGCTGCCGGCATTCCCCCTCTTCATGGTAAACCTTGTAAAATAAGAGAGAATAGCCATAAATATTGAGATATAAAGTGTAATGACAGCCCATAATGCAATAAATATTGATATAAAAGCATGATGCAAAATGGACGTATCAGTCTCCAACGTATCTACGTTTCCAAACACTTTTGCCCTTGTTTTGGACTCTAGCTTGCATGATTTGAATGAAGCTAACCCGGACTGACACTGTTTTCAGCAGAATTACCATGATGTTGTTTCATGTGTAGAAAACAAAAGTTCTCGGAATGACCTAAAAATCCTCGGAGACAAGTTTTAGAAAATATAAAAAATACTGGCAAAAGATGAAGACCAGGGGGCCCACACCCTGTCCACGAGGGTGGGAGGCGCGCCCCCTATCTCATGGCCCCCCTGCAGCTCCGCCGACCTCAACTCCAACTCCATATATTCCGCCTCGCGGAGAAAAAAATCAGAGAGGAAGTTTCATCGCGTTTTACGATACAGAGCCGCCGCCAAGCCCTAATCTCTCTCGGGAGGGCTGATCTGGAGTCCGTTCGGGGCTCCGGAGAGGGGGATTCGTCACTATCGTCATCATCAACTATCCTCCATCACCAATTTCATGATGCTCACCGCCGTGCGTGAGTAACTCCATCGTAGGCTTGCTGGACGGTGATGGGTTGGATGAGCTTTATCATGTAATCAGGTTAGTTTTGTTAGGGTTTGATCCCTATCCACTATGTTCTGAGATTGATGTTGCTATGACTTTGCTATGCTTAATGCTTGTCACTAGGGCCCGAGTGCCATGATTTCAGATCTGAACCTGTTATGTTTTCATGAATATATGCGTGTTCTTGATCCTATCTTGCAAGTCTATAGTCACCTATTATGTGTTATGATCTGACAACCCCGAAGTGACAATAATCGGGATACTTCCTGGTGATGACGGTAGTTTGAGGAGTTCATGTATTCACAATGTGTTAATGCTTTGGTCTGGTTCTCTATTAAAAGGAGGCCTTAATATCCCTTAGTTTCCGCTAGGACCCCGCTGCCACGGGAGGGTAGGACAAAAGATGTCATGCAAGTTCTTTTCCATAAGCACGTATGACTATATTCGAAATACATGCCTACATTACATTGATGAATTGGAGCTAGTTCTGTGTCACCCTATGTTATAGCTATTACATGTGGAATCACATCCGACATAATTATCCATCACTGATCCATTTCCTACGAGATTTTCATATATTGTGCTTCGATTATTTACTTTTCCGTTGCTATTGTTAAAATCACTACAAAACCCAAAAATATTACTTTTGCCATCTTTACCTTTACCACTGTTACCATTACTATCATACTACTTTGCTACTAAATACCTTGCTGTAGATACTAAGTTATCTAGGTGTGGTTGAATTGACAACTCAACTGCTAATACTCAAGAATATTCTTTGGCTCCCCTTGTGTCGAATCAATAAATTTGGGTTGAATACTCTACCCTCGAAAGCTGTTGCGATCCCCTACACTTGTGGGTCATCAAGACTAATTTCTGGCGCTGTTGCCGGGGAGCATAGCTCTATTCTCCGAGTCACTTGGGATTTATATCTGCTGATCACTGTGAAGAACTTGAAAGATCCAAGAACTAAAATTTGTCCCTCAACTACGAGGGGAGGTAAGGAACTGTCATCTAGGTCTACACTAGATTCTCCTTCTGTTATGAATAAGCTTGCGACACCTAAACCTGCTACTGCTATGAATTCTGATATGTGGCATGTTATTGATGATGCCACTTCTGCTATGCATGATACTTATGATGAAACTACTTCTATGCTTGATACTACTGTGCCATTAGGTGAATTTCTTGATGAACAACTTACTAGGGCTAGGGAGAATGAAATTATTGATGAAAGTGATGATGAAGGTTCCCCTCCTAATTATGAATTGCCTATTGTTCCTGAGGGTTATGTTATGGATGAAGAAACCGCTAGAGATTTTCTTGCTTGCAATGATAGATCAGATCTTAAGAAATTATTAGCTAAGCTAAAACAAAAGACTCTAAATGCTAGAATGAAACATGACCCTGCTTTTGCCACTTCACCTATTTTTGTTACTGATAAGGAATATGAATTCTCTGTTGATCCTGAGATTATTACTTTAGTTGAATCCGATCCTTTCTATGGCACTGAACTCTGAAACTGTTGTGGCACATCTCACCAAGTTAAATGATATAGCCACCCTGTTTACTAATGATGAGACATCTCGCTATTATTATATCCTTAAGATATTTTGGTTCTCATTAAAGGGTGATGCTAAGACTTGGTTTAATTCTCTTGATCCTGGTTGTGTGCGTAGTCCCCAGGATATGATTTATTACTTCTCTGCTAAATATTTCCCTGCTCATAAGAAACAAGCTGCCTTGCGAGAAATATATAACTTTGTGCAAATCGAAGAAGAGAGTCTCCCACAAGCTTGGGGGAGGCTTCTTCAATTACTTAATGCTTTGCCTGATCATCCTCTTAAGAAAAATGAAATACTTGATATCTTTTGTAATGGACTAACTGATGCTTCCAAGGATCACTTGGATAGTTGTGCTGGTTGTGTTTTCAGGGAAAGAATAGTCGACGAAGCTGAATTATTATTGAACAATATGTTGACTAATGAGAATAATTGGACTCTTCCTGAGCCAATTCCTGAGGCAATTCTTGAACCAATTGAGCCAACTCCCGAGCCTATTCCTAAACCTACTCCGAAGAAGAGAGGTGTTTTATTTCTCAGTCCTGAAGATATGCAAGAGGCAAAGAAATCAATGAAAGAGAAAGGTATTAAATCTGAAGACGTTAAGAATTTACCTCCTATTGAAGAAATACATGGTCTTAATATACCGCTTGTCGAAGAAACACATTGTCTTGATAACCCGACACAGGTAGTTACGGTAAATTCTCTCTATAGATATGATAAAGTTGAAATCCCGTCTACTAAATTTCATAGCCCATGCTTAGATGAATTTGATGATTTCATGGACAGACAAGCAAATTTCAATGATTATGTTGGTAGACAATTGAAGAATAATGCTTATATGATAGGACGCTTGAATGATTATATATCTAGAGTTAAAGGTGAACTTAAACTCACTAGTAAACATGCTTCTATGGTTGCTACTCAAGCTGAACAAGTACTTAAAGCTCAGAATGAATTGCTAGTTGAATTAAATAATAAACATGACCTTGCTATTAGAGTGGATACTAGAACTGGTAAAATGACTCAGGAACCTTTGTATCCTGAAGGCCACCCTAAGAGAATTGAACAAGATTCCCAGAATAATAATCTAGATGCTCCTAGTTCTTCTAAGAAGAAGAAAAAGAAGAATGATAGGACTTTGCGTGCTTCTAGTGAACCTAATGTAGAAACACCTGAGAATCCTAATAATACTTCTATCTCTAATGCTGAAACACAATCCGGAGATGAACATGAACCTGATGATAATACTAATAATGATGTTCATGTAGATGCTCAACCTAGTAATAACAATGATATAGAAATTGAACCTGCTGTTGGTCTTGATAACCCACAATCAAGAAACCAACATTATGATAAGAGAGATTTTGTTGCTAGGAAGCATGGTAGAGAAAGAGAACCATGGGTTCAGAAACCCATGCCCTTTCCTCCTAAACCATCCAAGACAAAGGATGATGAGGACTTTGAGCGTTTTGCTGAAATGATTAGACATATTTTCTTACGCATGCGCTTAACTGATATGCTTAAAACAACCCTTATTCTAAATATATGAAAGATATCATCACTAATAAGAGGAAAATATCTGAAGCTGAGATTTCCACCATGCTTGCCAACTATACCTTTAAGGGTGGAATACCTAAGAAACTTGGTGATCCCGGAGTACCCACTATACCATGCTCCATAAAAAGAAATTATGTTAAAACTGCTTTATGTGATTTAGGAGCCGGTGTTAGTGTTATGCCTCTTTCCTTGTACCGTAGACTTGAATTAAGTAAGTTGACACCCACTGGGATATCCTTGCAAATGGCTGACAAATCAACTGCTATACCTGTCGGCATTTGTGAGGACGTGCCTGTTGTTGTTGTGAATGTTACTATCTTAACAGACTTCGTCATTCTTGATATTCCCGAGGACGATAGTATGTCTATTATCCTTGGTAGACCCTTTTTAAATACTGCAGGAGCTGTCATTGATTGCAACAAAGGCAATGTCACCTTTCATGTTAATGGAAATGAGCATACGGTACATTTTCCGAGGAAACAACCTCAAGTTCATAGCATAAATTCTATTGAGAAAATTCCATCAATTATTATTGGAGGTTTTGAATTTCCTCTCCCTACTGTCAAGAAAAAGTATGATATTCTTATTGTTGGGGATGTTCATATCCCCGTTGAGGTAACCTAGTGTCACTTTGAAATTTCTTCGGTTCCGTGTTATTCGGAATGAGTTTGTTAACAAGACTTGATCAACCTTGTTAGTGGATTCATTTTGATGATCATGAGATGGATGAAACTAGAAGGCACAACCTTCTGTACCCTCTTTTTACTTTCTGTTATTTAAAATAAATAAAGCAAAAATAGTATTATTTGTCTGTTTTCTGAATTATCCATGCAATAAAAATTATCCCGAAAATAAAAGTGCTCCAAATGCCCTGCAAATATAGTATGATTTTTCATGGAATATTTGAGGATTTTAGGCACTGAAATCACTGCAGGAGGGGCAAGCACCAGTCCACGAGAGTGGAGGGCGCGCCCACACCCCCTAGGTGCCCTCCTATCTCGCGGCCCCCTGGTGGACCCCCCCCCACTTATGCCAGCACCCACACACTCCATCTTCTTCCCAAAAAAATCCCCATCTAGCTCAAGCACGAGTTCTAGCTCATCTTGCTGCGATTTTTGATCTCCTTGCTCAAAGCTCCATTCACAAAACTGCTTTGGGAGATTGTTGCTTGGTATGTGACTCCTCCATTGGTCCAATTAGTTCTTGTTCTAGTGCTTTATTCATTGCAAATCCTTGCTGTCTTGGTGACCCTGTTCATGAGCTTGCATGTTAAATTTATGAGGTCCCAAGTAATTCTAATGCATGATATAGGCTCTAGGCACTTGTAGGAGTAGTTGCTATCAATCTTGTTTAGTTTTATTTACTTTTATTTTGAAGTTACTAAAATTTCAGAAATATTGCAGAAAAGAAATATGTTCAGGAAAATATACCAAGGTGGTTCCTCAGTAAAGAAAGGACCTAGGCGTGCTATGCATGAGCAAGACGATGAACCACCAAGGGAGGCTGAAGTGTGGTCTTGTGAATGGCCGTCAGAAGAATTTATTGTCAATGCAGGCATTAAGGATGAATTTGATACATATGTGCGGAATGTTGATCTTGAGGACTTCACGCAAGATAAGTGTCCTCAGTACTACTATCTAACTGATTTGTTCGTGAGAAGGTTTAAATTTTCATCTTCGCGTAATTCTCATAGTGTCCTGTTTGATATTTATGATCAATCCTACACCATGGACTTAGAAGATTGTACTACTTCTTGCAAACTTCCGCAGTGGGGAAGTGTTAATGATCCCCGCAAATCTGAATTTAGAGATTTCCTTGCTAGTATTACTGTGGGAGAATCTAGAGATATTACACAAGCTACCATAGGGAGCATTCGTTTTCCTGCTATACATTATTTTGCTCTCTTCATTGGTAGATGCATTAACGGTAAAGATGAAGCATGTCATATTTGTGTCCTTGATCTTTGCGTACTCAAGAGTGCTGTGTTAGGATATAAAGATTATAACTTGGGGGCAATAGTTGCACGTAGGATGCATAAAAACGGTAGAGCTTGAGATTTATTTGGAGGAATTTATGCAACCCGTGTGGCAAATTATCTTGGTATAGCCCCACGAGAGGGTGATATGATGTTGCCTCCTGCTTATTTAGATTATGACGCTATGGTCAAACATCATTTTCTTAAGAGGAATGAACAATTCCTCCAGTATCGACTAATCTTTGACAGACATAACTTTGTCCATGTTACTCTTCCTGCTCCTTCCCTATTTGATTACCAAGCAAAAGGAAGATATGTTGTTACCAGGGAGGAAGCAGCTGAACATGAGGGGAGAGCGGAGGCAGCTCGCCAACATGCCGCAGCTCAGGATGCATTTGCTGCTGCATCTCAATACGACCCCAATTACAACTACGGATATCAGCCAGGATACCCGTGGCATTAGACCAACTTAGACCAAAAGCCTAAGCTTGGGGGAGTACGTATTTCTCACCGACTTTACATTCATGTCCACACCCTATTCTAGTCGTCGGTGCGCATACTCTTTCATTGTATTATCCATGCTAGTTTAATTTTCTTTTTCTAGTTTTCTTCTTGTGTGTTTGATAAACCTTAAGAAAAACCAAAAAAAATTAGTTAGTTTAATTTCCATGCTTGTAGTAGAAATTAAAATGAAAACCCAAAAAGATTTCTCGTTCTTCTTTTACTTGTTGGGAGCTTTCCCGTGTAAATAGTTTTATTTTCTTTTCTTTCCTTTGAGGGTTGAGAGTAGAAGACCATATTGAAAATGTTTAGTGGCTCTCATATGCATGATTGTTTATTTAACTTAGAGCCCATATTACCTTGTCTTCTCTCTTGAGTTGAATGCTTGCAGATTCCAGCTTAGTCCAATGCACATACACTCTTATTATTATACACATCGTTCGGTTGTGCGAGTGAAAGGCAATAATGACGATATATGATGGACTGATTGAGATGAGAGAAGCTGGTATGAACTCGACCTCTTTTGTTTTAGTAAATATGATGAGTTCATCATTCATGATTCAGCTTATTATGAAGTAAACATATTTGCAATGACATTTAGAGATTATAGTTGCTTCTGCCATGCTTGATTAGCTATGAGTTATAGTGGTTTACCTTGCATGCTGATACGTCTCCAACGTATCTATAATTTATGAAGCATTCATGCTATTATATTATCTGTTTTGAATGATTATGGGATTTATTATACACTTGTATATTATTTTTGGGACTAACCTATTAACCGGAGGCCCAACCCATATTGCAGTTTTATTGCCTGTTTCAGTATTTCGAAGAAAAGGAATATCAAACGGAGTCCAAACGGAATGAAACCTTAGGTAGCGTGATTTTTGGAAAGATTATGATCCAGGAGACTTGGAGTGCAAGCCGGGTGGTCATCGAGGAATCCACAAGACAGGAGGCGCGCCCACCCCCCTGGGCGTGCCCTACCCTCTCGTGGGCCCCTCGAGGCTCCCCCGACCGACTTCTTTCGCCTATATAAGCCTACGTACCCTAAAAACTTCGAATATCAAGATAGATCGGGAGTTCCGCCGCCCCAAGCCTCTGTAGCCATCAGAAACCTCTCGGGAGCCCTTCCTGGCACCCTGCCGGAGGTGGGGTCCCTCACCGGTCGCCATCTTCATCATCCCGGCGCTATCCATGACGAGGAGGGAGAAGTTCACCCTCGAGGCTGAGGGTATGTACCAGTAGCTATGTGTTTATCTCTCTCTCTCTCTCCCGTGTTCTCTCTATGGCACGATCTTGATGTATCCGAGCTTTGCTATTATAGTTGGATCTTATGATGTTTCTCCCCCTCTACTCTCTTGTGATGAATTGAGTTTTGCCCTTTGAAGTTATCTTGTCGGATTGAGTCTTTAATGATTTGAGAACACTTGATGTATGTCTTGTCGTGATTATCTGTGGTGACAATGGGATTTTTTGTGCCACTTGATGTATGTTTTGGTGACCAACTTGCGGGTTCCGCCCATTAACCTATGCATAGGGGTTGGCACACGTTTTTGTCTTGACTCTCCGGCAGAAACTTTGGGGCACTCTCTGAAGTACTTTTTGTTGGTTGAATAGATGAATCTGAGATTGTGTGATGCATATCGTATAATCATGCCCACGAATACTTGGGGTGACAATGGAGTATCTAGGTGACATTAGGGTTTTGGTTTATTTGTGTCTTAAGGTGTTATTCTAGTATGAACTCTATGATGGATTGAGCGGAAAGAATAGCTTCACATTATTTTACTACGAACTCTTGAATAGATAGAACAGAAAGGATAACTTTGAGGTGGTTTCGTACCCTACCACAATCTCTTCATTTGTTCTCTGCTATTAGTGGCTTTGGAGTGACTCTTTGTTGCATGTTGAGGGATTGTTATATGATCTATCTATGTTATTATTGTTGAGAGAACTTGCACTAGTGAAAGTATGAACCCTAGGCCTTGTTTCCTACCATTGCAATACCGTTTACGCTCACTTTTATCGCTTGTTACCTTGATCTTTTTATAATTTCAGATTACAAATACCTTTATCTATCATCCATATTGCACTTGTATCACCATCTCTTCGCCGAACTAGTGCACCTATATAATTTACCATTGTATTGGGTGTGTCGGGGACACAAGAGACTCTTTGTTATTTGGTTGCAGGGTTGTTTGAGAGAGACCATATTCTTCCTACGCCTCCTACGGATTGATAAACCTTAGGTCATCCACTTGAGGGAAATTTGCTACTGTCCTACAAACCTGTGCACTTGCAGGCCCAACAACGTCTACAAGAAGAAGGTTGTGTAGTAGACATCAAGCTCTTTTCTGGCGCCGTTGCCGGGGAGGTGAGTGCTTGGAAGTATATCTTTAGATCTTGCAATCGAATCTTTTTGTTTCTTGTTTTATCACTAGTTTAGTTTATAAAAGAAAACTACAAAAAAATGGAATTGAGTTTGTCTCATAGGCTTCGTCTTTTTAATATCTTTCGTGAGAATGATGGTAAGGAAAATTGTGGTCAAGTGCTAGAAGAAGAATGCATTAGAATGTTTGGCAATAAATATTTAAATGATGAGCATGATTGCAATGTTGTTAGTATAAATTCTTTGAATACCCATGATGCTAATGATATGCAAAGCCACAAGCTTGGGGATGCTATGTTTGAATATGATATTTTTTGTCCCCCAAGTTTTGATGAAAATATTTATTATGGTGGAAGCATGCCTCCTATTTATGATGATTATATTGATGAAAGTGGGTTTGGAAGATTGTCAACTTTAGGTAGTATTGATCCCACTATTTTGGAGGATATTGAATCTTGTTGTGATGAATATGAAAGTGGATTTAGAAGAGTGTCAACTTTATTTAGTGATGATTCCACTATTTCGGAAGAGGTTCCAATTGATTATGAGAACAAAGTTGCTATATATGATGATTATTGTGATGACTTGTATGCTATTAAGAATGATGATAACCATGAAACTTGTCATCATGATTTTAGTTTTCAATTGAATTATGCCTCACATGATAATTATTTTGTTGACTTTGCTCCCACTATTATTCATGAGAAGAAATTTGCTTATGTGGAGAGTAGTAAAATTTCGATGCTTGTAGATCATGAAAAGAATGCTTTAGGTTCTGGTTATACTATTGAATTCATTCATGATGCTACTGAAAATTATTATGAGGGAGGCACATATGTTTGTAGGAATTGCAATAATAGCAAGTTTCCTCTCTATGTGCTTAAAGTTTTAAAATTATGCTTGTTTTGACCTCCTATGCTTGTTGATTATTGTTCCCATAAGTTGTTTGCTCACAAAATCCCTATGCATAGGAAGTGGGTTAGACTTAAATGTGCTAGTCATATGCTTCATGATGCTCCCTTCATGTTTCAATTCTTATCCTTTATGTGAGCATCATTGTCATCATCATGCCTAGCTAGAAAGGCATTAAAGAAAAGTGCTTGTTGGGAGACAACCCAATATTTACCCTTACTGGTTTTGTGTGTTCACATGATTATGCTACTGTAGTAATCATGTTTTATAGCTTTTGTTTCAATAAAGTGCCAAGTAGAGCCTTTGGGAAGACTTGGGTGAAAGTTAATGTGATCTTGCTGTAAAAAACAGAAACTTTAGCGCTCACGAGATTATCTGCCATTGTTTACTGAAGAGTGATTTTAGGTTGATTCTTTTTGCAGATGATTAATACAAAAATTCCTCAGGTCCACCAATTTAATTCATAATTGTTTGAGTTCCATAAGTATACGTTTGATACAGATTACTACAGACTGTTCTTTTTTTGACAGGTTCTGTTTTCATTGTGTTGTTTGCTTATTTTGATGAATCTATGGCTAATATGTAAGGGTATGAACCATAGAGAAGTTGGAATACAGTAGGTTTAACACCAATATAAATAAAGAATGAGTTCATTACAGTACCTAAGTGGTGGTTTGTTTTCTTTTACTAACGGAGCTTACGAGTTTTGTTTTGAGTTTCGTGTTGTGAAGTTTTCAAGTTTTGGGTAAAGATTCGATGGACTATGGAATAATGAGAGGTAAGATCCCAAGGTTGGGGATGCCCAAGGCACCCAAAGGTAATATTCAAGGACAACCAAGCAACTAAGCTTGGGGATGCCCCGGAAGGCATGCCCTCTTTCGTCTTTGTTCATCGGTAACTTTACTTGGAGCTATATTTTTATTCACCGCATGATATGTGTTTTGCTTGGAGCATCAATTTATTTTGTTAGTATTTTCTTGTTGTTATTTAGAATAATGTTTTGCATCTATATTTTCAATAAAAATGTAAAGGATAGCCTTTACCATGCTTATTTTGCAAGTTTACATGTTGCTGTTTGAAAACAGAAAGTTTACCGCTGTTGCAAAAATTCCCTAGAAAAGTCAGAGAGTGTTATAGTGTTGAATCTTTTGGCATAATGAGATCTGATAAATCTTATACAGCGTATATTTCTTTTATAATTTTTTGAGTTAGGGAAGTATGATGAATCTTGCATTCTTTACAGACTATACTATTTTGACAGATTGCTGTTATGTTTGCATTGTTTGCATATGTTTGCTTGTTTAATGATTCTATTTGAGGATAGGAGTATTAAATAATTCAGAGACATTTATTATTCAATGTTGAATAATAATGTTAGCAATTTGTTACAGTAGAAAATGATAAGGTTTTGCATTGGTTTATACTAACCTATCTCACGAGTTCTTGTTGAGTTTGTTGTGGATGAAGCTTTTGATAAAAAGAAGAGAAACCATGATATGAAAGGAATTAAGGAGACACAAAAGCTCAAGCTTGGGGATGACCAAGGCACCCCAAGATAATATTTCAAGAAGTCTCAAGCACCTAACCTTGGGGATGCCCTGGTAGGCATCCCACCTTTCTTCTTCAACAACTATCGGTTAGTATCGGTTGGACCTAAGTTCTTGCTTCTCCACATGAGTTGTGCTATCCTTGCAAAGTCATTTTATTTTGATGTGCTTGCTGTTTGAATAAAATGCCAAGATCTGAAATTCTTAAATGAGAGAGAGTCTTCACATAGTTGCATAATTATTTAGCTACTTATTGGTCTTCACTTATATCTTTTTGGAGTAGTTTTTCATTAACTCTTGTGCTTCACTTATATCCTATCAGTAAATGGTTGAATGAGTTGAATGTCATAAATCTGAAATTATATATGTTTCATTTGCTTATCCCATGGGGAGTAATGGCTTCACATCTAAGAAGTAGAGGTAGTAAATTTATCGAAGGTTAGCAAGCATTGTATTGGTCATTTGAACAATTCATGAAAGAATATTGAAGGAAGAGAGATTTCACATATAAATATATTATCATAGACATCTTTTATAATTGTGAGCACTCATTAAGTATGACATGCTAAAGAGTTGATGTTGGACAAGGAAGACAACGTAATGGGTTATGTTTTCTCACATCTCAGTTAAAGTATATTGTCATGGATCATTCAAACATGTTGAGCTTGCCTTTCCCCCTCATGCTAGCCAAAATTCCTAGCACCAAGTAGAGATACTACTTGTGCTTCCAAATATCCTTAAATCCAGTTTTGCCATGAGAGTCCACCATATCTACCTATGGATTGAGTAAGATCCTTCAAGTAAGTTGTCATCGGTGCAAGCAATAAAAATTGCTCTCCAAATATGCATGACTTATTAGTGCGGAGAAAATAATCTTTGTACGATCTTGTTATGGAAGCAATAAAAGCGACAGACTGCATAATAAATGTCCACATACAAGGGGCAATATAAAGTGACGTTCTTTCGCATTAAGATTTTGTGTTCCAACCCTAAAAGCGCATGGCAACCTCTGCTTCCCTCTGCGAAGGGCCTATCATTTACTTTATGTCTTTTACTTTATGCAAGAGTCAAGATGATCTTCACCTTTCCCTTTTTCATTTTATCCTTTGGCAAGCACTTTGTGTTGGGGTGATCCTGATACATATATCCAATTGGATGTATGTTAGCATGAACTATTATTGTTGACATCACCCAAAGGTGAATACGTTTGGAGGTAACATTATAAGCCCCTATCTTTCTCTGTGTTTGATTAAAACTTCATAACCACAAGTATTGTGTGAGTGTTAGCAATTGTAGAAGACTATATGATAGTTGAGTATGTGAAGTTTGCTAATCAAAGCTCTGACATAGACCCTTCCTGAAAATAGGATGAATTGCAATTGTTTGATGACTAAGAATGAAGTTTGCTAGTTTTCAAGAAAGTTTATGGTCTATGCTCTAACATGTGAATAGCTTGTTACTTGATTATGAATAGTTTTATGAGATGAACTACTGTTATGATATATATTGATGCTAGTAAAGGTGATTGAAATTATCATTGATCAAACTTCTGCACGTCTAGCATTCACACTTCATAAATTCTTTCTTTTATCATTTACCTACTCGAGGACGAGCAGGAATTAATCTTGGGGATGCAGATACGTCTCCAATGTATCTATAATTTATGAAGCATTCATGCTATTATATTATCTGTTTTGAACGATTATGGGCTTTTTTATACACTTCTATATTATTTTCGGGACTAACCTATTAACCGGAGGCCCATCGCATATTGTTATTTTATTGCCTGTTTCAGTATTTCGAAGAAAAGATATATCAAACGGAGTCCAAACAGAATGAAACCTTCGGCAGCTTGATTTTTGGAAAGATTATGATCCAGGGACTTGGAGTGCAAGCCGGGGGCTCATCGAGGAAGCCACGGGACAGGGGGGCGCGCCCACCCCCTCGGGCACGCCCTACCCTCTCGTGGGCCCCTCGAGGTTCCCCCGACCGACTTCTTTCGCCTATATAAGCCTACGTACCCTAAAAACATCGAATATCAAGATAGATCGGGAGTTCCGCCGCCGCAAGCCTCTATAGCCACCAGAAACCTCTCGGGAGCCCTTCCCAGCACCCTGCCGGAGGGGGGCTCCCTCACCGATGGCCATCTTGATGAAGAGGGAGTAGTTCACCCTCGAGGCTGAGGGTATGTATGAGTAGATATGTGTTTGATCTCTCTCTCACGTGTTCTCTCTCGTGTTCCCTCTATGGCACGATCTTGATGTATCCCGAGCTTTGCTATTATAGTTGTATCTTATGATGTTTCTCCCCCTCTACTCTCTTGTGATGAATTGAGTTTTCCCCTTTAAAGTTATCTTGTCGGATTGAGTCTTTAATGATTTGAGAACACTTGATGTATGTCTTGCCGTGATTATCTGTGGTGACAATGGGATTTCATGTGCCACTTGATGTATGTTTTGGTGACCAACTTGCGGATTCCGCCCATGAACCTATGCATAGGGGTTGGCACACGTTTTCGTCTTGACTCTCCAGTAGAAACTTTGGGGCACTCTTTGAAGTACTTTGTGTTGGTTGAATAGATGAATCTGAGATTGTGTGATGCATATCGTATAATCATGCCCACGGATACTTGAAGTGACAATGGAGTATCTAGGTGACATTAGGGTTTTGGTTGATTTGTGTCTTAAGGTGTTATTCTAGTATGAACTCTATGATGGATTGAGCGGAAAGAATAGCTTCACGTTATTTTACTACGAACTCTTGAATAGATAGAACAGAAAGGATAACTTTGAGGTGGTTTCGTACCCTACCATAATCTCTTCGTTTGTTCTCTTCTATTAGTGGCTTTGGAGTGACTCTTTGTTGCATGTTGAGGGATTGTTATATGATCTATCTATGTTATTATTGTTGAGAGAACTTGCACTAGTGAAAGTATGAACCCTAGGCCTTGTTTCCTACCATTGCCATACCGTTTACGCTCACTTTTATCGCTTGTTACCTTGCTGTTTTTATAATTTCAGATTACAAATACCTTTATCTATCATCCATATTGCACTTGTATCACCATCTCTTTGCCGAACTAGTGCACCTATACAATTTACCATTGTATTAGGTGTGTTGGGGACACAAGAGACTCTTTGTTATTTGGTTGCAGGGTTGTTTGAGAGAGACCATCTTCATCCTACGCCTCCTATGGATTGATAAATCTTAGGTCATCCACTTGAGGGAAATTTGCTACTGTCCTACAAACCTGTGCACTTGCAGGCCCAACAACGTCTACAAGAAGAAGGTTGTGTAGTAGACATCACATGCCAACATGCTATTAGAATGATTATGATGTGGTATAATGGGATGGTATCCTCCTTTGAATGAATTGTGTGACTCGACTTGGCACATGTTCACGCATGAAGTTGAAACAAATCAACATAGCCTTCACGATGTTTATGTTCATGGTGGATTATATCCTACTCATGCTTGTACTAGGTGTGAATTAATTTTAATGCATGTTTATGACTTTTGTCACTCTCTCAGTTGGTCGCTTCCCAGTCTTTTGCTAGCCTTCACTTGTACTAAGCGGGAATACTGCTTGTGCATCCACACTCCTTAAACCCCAAAGTTATTCCAATGAGTCCACCATACCTTCCTATATGCGGTATTTACCTGCCGTTCCAAGTAAATTTGTATGTGCCAAACTCCAAACCTTCAAATGAAATTCTGTTTTGTATACTCGAGTAGCTCAAGTTTCCACTAGGGCTGCCTATATCTTCCATGCTAGGTGGGTTATTCTCAAGAGGAGTGGACTCCGCTCCTCATTCACGAGAAAGGGCCGATAACCGGGATGCCCAGTCACATGATCCAAAAAGATTAAAGCAAATCAATATAATTAAACAAAACTCCCCCAGGATTTTTGTTAGTTGGAGGCACTCGTTGTTTCGAGCAAGCCATGGATTGATGCTTGTTGGTGGTGGCGAGTATAAACTTTTACCATTCTACATGGGAACTGCCTATAATGCATGTAGTATAGAAGATACAGCCATCTCATAGTTGTTGCGTTGACAGTGAAAGTATGCCGCTCAAAATGTTATTCAATCCCTATTTTAAAATCAAGCTCTGGCACCTCTACAAATCCTTGCTTCCCTCTGCGAAGGGCCTATCTATTTACTTTTACGTTGAGTCATCACCTTCTTATTAAAAAGCACCCACTGGAGAGCACACTGTTATTTTCATTTATTACTATTGGTTTATATTGGGTATGACTTGACTGGATCTCTTTTACCATGAATTACAATGTTTAGTTAGTCCTTGATCTTTAAAGGTGCTCTGCATTTATGTTTTGCGGTCTCAAAAAGGGCTGGCGAGATACCATTTTGTTATATCATGTTATGATTGTTTTGAGAAAGTGTTGTCATCCGAGTTTTATTATTATGGCTCGCTAGCTGATTATGCTACTGATATGAGTAATTGTGAGACCGAGGTGTTATTGTGAGTATGGTTAGTTCATAATATTTGCTGAAACCTGAATGCTGTCTTTACATGTTTACAACAACAAGAGCAAACAGAGTTTGTAAAAGTTTTTATTTATCACTTTCAGTTTATCAACTGAATTGCTTGAGGACAAGCAAAGGTTTAAGCTTGGGGGAGTTGATACGTCTCCAACGTATCTACTTTTCCAAACACTTTTGCCCTTGTTTTGGACTCTAACTTGCATGATTTGAATGAATCTAACCCGGACCGACGCTGTTTTCAGCAGAATTACCATGATGTTGTTTCATGTGTAGAAAACAAAAGTTCTCGGAATGACCTGAAAATCCTCGGAGACAAGTTTCAGAAAATATAAAAAATACTGGTAAAAGATGAAGACCAGGGGGCCCACACCCTGTCCGCGAGGGTGGGGGGCACGCCCACCCCCTCTGTGCGCCCCCCTGTATCATGGGCCCCCTGCAGCTACGCCGACCTCAACTCCAACTCCATATATTCTGTCTCGCAGAGAAAAAAATCAGAGAGGAAGTTTCATCGCGTTTTACGATACGGAGCTTGCGCCAAGCCCTAATCTCTCTCGGGAGGGCTGATCTGGAGTCCGTTCGGGGCTTTGGAGAGGGGGATTCGTCACCATCATCATCATCAACCATCCTCCATCACCAATTTCATGATGCTCACCACCGTGCGTGAGTAATTCCATCATAGGCTTGCTGGACGGTGATGGGTTGGATGAGATTTATCATATAATCAAGTTAGTTTTGTTAGGGTTTGATCCCTAGTATCCACTATGTTCTGAGATTGATGTTGCTACGACTTTGCTATGCTTAATGCTTGTCACTAGGGCCCGAGTGTCATGATTTCAGATCTGAACCTATTATGTTTTCATGAATATATGTGTGTTCTTGATCCTATCTTGCAAGTCTATAGTCACCTATTATGTGTTATGATCCGACAACCCCGAAGTGACAATAATCGGGATACTTCTCGGTGAGGACCATAGTTTGAGGAGTTCATGTATTCACTATGTGTTAATGCTTTGGTCTAGTTCTCTATTAAAAGGAGGCCTTAATATCCCTTAGTTTCCGCTAGGACCCCGCTGCCACGGGAGGGTAGGACAAAAGATGTCATGCAAGTTCTTTTCCATAAGCACATATGACTATATTCAAAATACATGCCTACATTACATTGATGAATTGGAGCTAGTTCTGTGTCACCCTATGTTATAGCTATTACATGAGGAATCACATCTGACATAATTATCCATCACTGATCCAATGCCTACAAGCTTTTCATATATTGTGCTTCGCTTATTTACTTTTCCGTTGCTATTGTTACAATCACTAAAAAACCCAAAAATATTACTTTTGCCATCTTTACCTTTACTAATGTTACCATTACTATCATACTACTTTTCTACTAAATACCTTGATGCAGATACTAAGTTATCCAGGTGTGGTTGAATTGATAACTCAACTGCTAATACTCAAGAATATTCTTTGGCTCCCCTTCTGCCGAATCAATAAATTTGGGTTGAATACTCTACCCTCGAAAGCTGTTGTGGTCCCCTACACTTGTGGGTCATCAATTATAAAGGTTCTCTACAGGTGTCTCCTAAGGTGTTTATTGGGTTGGCATAGATTGAGATTAGGATTTGTCACTCCGTGTTTCGGAGAGGTATCTTTGGGCCCTCTCGGTAGTGCTCATCACTATAAGCCTTGCAAGCAATGTGACTAATGAGTTAGTTGCGGGATGAAGTATTACGGAATGAGTAAAGAGACTTGTCGGTAACGATAGTGAACTAGGTATGATGATACCGGTGATCGAATCTCTGGCAAGTAACATACCGATGACAAAGGGAACAACGTATGTTGTTATGCGGTTTGACCGATAAAGATCTTCGTAGAATATGTAGGAGCAAATATGAGCATCCAAGTTCCGTTATCTATTATTGACAGGAGATGTGTCTCGGTCATGTCTACATAGTTCTTGAACCCGTAGGGTCCGCACGCTTAACGTTCAGTGACGATTTGTATTATGAGTTTATGTGATTTGATGACCGAAGTTTGTTAAGAGTCCCGGATGAGATCATGGATGTGATGAGGAGTCTCGAAATGGTCGAGACAAAAAGATTCATATATTGGAAGGCTACATTCAGACACCGGAATGGTTCGGGTCGTTTCAGATAAGTTTCGGAGTACCGGGGGTTACCGGACCCCCCCCCCCCGAAAGTTATTGGGCCTCATGGGCCTTAGTGTAGTAGAGAGAGAGCCGACCAGGAGGTGGTGCGCGCCTCCCTTGCCCCAATTCGAATTGGACAAGGGGAAGGGGAGGCACCCCCCTCCTTCCTTCTCTCCTCCTCCTCCTTCCCCCCTTCTCCCACTTGGAATAGGAAAGGGGGGGGGGGCGAATCCTACTAGGTTTGAAGTCCTAGTAGGACTCCCCGCCATGGCTGGCCTCCTCCTCCCCCTCCTTTATATACGTGGGAACGGGCACCCTAGGACACACAAGTGGATCTTTTAGCCGTGTGTGTGCCCCCTTCCACAGTTACACACCTCAGTTATATCGTCGTAGTGCTTAGGCAAAGCCCTGTGCCGGTAACTTCATCATCACCGTCGCCACGCCATCGTGCTGACGAAACTCTCCCTCGGCCTCAACTGGATCAAGAGTACGAGGGACGTCATCGAGGTGAACGTGTGCTGAACACGGAGGTGCCATACGTTCGGTGCTAGGATCGGTCGGATCATGAAGACGTACGACTACATCAACCGCATTAATAAAACACTTCCGCTTTTGGTCTACAAGGGTACGTGGACACACTCTCCCCGCTCGTTGCTATACTTCTCCTAGATAGATCTTGCGTGATCGTAGGATTTTTTTTGAAATTACTGCGTTCCCCAGCAGTGGCATCCGAGCCAGGTCTATGTGTAGATGTTATATGCACGAGTAGAACACAAAGAGTTGTGGGCGATAATAGTCATACTGCTTACCACCAACGTCTTACTTTGATTCGGCAGTATTATTGGATGAAGCAGCCCGGACCGACATTACATGACCGCGTTCATGAGACTGGTTCTACCGACGTGCTTTTGCACATAGGTGGCTGGTGGGTGTCTGTTTCTCCAACTTTAGTTGAATCGAGTTTGACTACGGCCGGTCCTTGTTGAAGGTTAAAACAACACACTTGACGAAAAATCGTTGTGGTTTTGATGCGTAGATAAGAACGGTTCTTGCTAGAAGCCCATAGCAGCCACGTAAAATTTACAACAATAGAGTAGAGGACATCTAACTTGTTTTTGCAGGGCTTGCTGTGATGTGATATGGTCAAGACATGATGTGATATAAATTGTTGTATGAGACGATCATGTTTTGTACTCCCTCTATTCACTTTTGTAAGACCTTGAAGACATTTCAGACAATGTGCAAAACAACCTATCTTGAGTTGTCTGAAACGACTTACAAAAGTGAACGGAGGGAGTAACAAAGTTATCGGCAACTGGCAGGAGCAATATGGTTGTCGCTTTATTGTATGCAATGCAATCGCCATGTACGTAATTGTTTTACTTTATCACTAAGCAGTAGCGATAGTCGTAGAAGCAATAGTTGGCGAGACGACAACAATGCTACGATGGAGATCAAGGTGTCGTGCCGGTGACGATGGATATCATGACGATGCTTCGGTGATGGAGATCATGAGCACAAGATGAGGACGGCCATATCATGTCACATATTTTGATTGCATGTGATGTTTATCTTTTATGCATCTTATTTTGCTTAGTACGACAGTAGTATTATAAGATGATCCCTCACTAAATTTCAAGGTACAAGTGTTCTCCCTGAGTATGCACCATTGCTATAGTTCGTCGTGCCGAGACACCACGTGATGATCGGGTGTGATAAGCTCTACGTTCACATACAATGGGTACAAGCCATTTTTGCACACGCAGAATACTCGGGTTAAACTTGACGGTCCTAGAATATGCAGATATGGCCTTGGAACACTGAGACCGAAAGGTCAAACGTGAATCATATAGTAGATATGATCAATATAGTGATTTTCACCATTGAAAACTACTCCATCTCACGTGATGATCGGACATGGTTTAGTTGATTTGGATCACGTGATCATTTAGATGACTAGAGGGATG
Source organism: Triticum dicoccoides (assembly GCF_002162155.2). Lineage (NCBI taxonomy): Eukaryota > Viridiplantae > Streptophyta > Magnoliopsida > Poales > Poaceae > Triticum > Triticum dicoccoides. Next base: position 28,983,730 of record NC_041389.1, on the reverse strand, counting down.
TCTATCAAAGTGGGAGTTCTTAAGTAATATGATTAATTGAACTTTAATTTATGATGAACTTAGTCCCTAATAGTTATTTTGCATGTCTAGGTTATTGTAGATCAATGGCCCGTGCTACTGTTCCTTTGAATTTTAATGCGTTCCTAGAGAAAGCTAAGTTGAAAGATGATGGCAGCAACTATCCAGACTGGGTCCATAACTTGAGGATTATCCTCATTGCTACACAGAAGAATTACGTCCTGGAAGCACCAATGGGTGCCAGGCCAACTGCAGATGCTACTGATGACGTTAAGAACGTCTGGCAGAGCAAAGCTAATGACTACTCGATAGTTGAGTGTGCCATCCTTTACGACTTAGAATCGGGACTTCAAAAACGTTTTGAACATCATGGAGCATATGAGATGTTCCAAGAGTTGAAGTTAATATTTCAAGCAAATGCCCGAGTTGAGAGATATGAAGTCTCCAACAAGTTCTACAACTTCAAAATGGAGGACAATAGTTCTTTCAGTGAACACATACTCAGAATGTCTGGGTACCATAACCACTTGAGTCAGCTGGGAGTTAATCTTCCTGATGATAGTGTCATTTACAGAGTTCTTCAATCACTACCACCAAGCTATAAAGGCTTCGCGATGAACTATAATGTGCAAGAGATGAACAAGACTATGCCCGAGCTCTTCATGATGCTAAAGGCCGCGGAGGTAGAAATCAAAAAGGAGCATCAAGTGTTGATGGTCAATAAGACCACTAGTTTCAAGAAAAAAGGCAAAGGGAAGACGGGGAACTTCAAAAAGAATGACAAGAAAGTTGCTGCTCAAGAGAAGAAACCCAAGTCTGGACCTAAGCCTGAAACTGAGTTCTTCTACTGCAAAGGGAGTGGTCACTGGAAGCGGAACTGCCCCAAGTATTTGGCGGATAAGAAGGATGGCAAAGTGAAAGGTATATTTGATATACATGTTATTGATGTGTACCTTAATAATTCTCGTAGTAGCGCCTGGGTATTTGATACTGGTTCTGTTGCTCATATTTGCAACTCGAAACAGGGGCTACGGATTAAAGAAAGATTGGCTAAGGACGAGGCAACGATGCGCGTGGGAAATGGTTCCAAGGTCGATGTGATCGCAGTCGACACGCTACCTCTACATCTACCTTCGGGATTAGTTTTAGACCTGAATAATTGTTATTTGGTGCCAGCGTTGAGCATGAACATTATATCTGGATCTTGTTTGATGCGAGACGGTTATTCATTTAAATCAGAGAATAATGGTTGTTCTATTTATATGAGTAGTATCTTTTATGGTCATGCACCCTTGCTGAGTGGTCTATTTTTGTTGAATCTCGATAGTGATGATACACATATTCATAATATTGAAGCCAAAAGATGCAAAGTTGATAATGATAGTGCAACTTATTTGGTGGCACTGTTGTTTCGGTCATATCGGTGTAAACCGCATGAAGAAAATCCATGCTGATGGACTTTTGGAATCACTTGATTATGAATTACTTGGTGCTTGCGAACCGTGCCTCATGGGCAAGATGACTAAAACTCCGTTCTCCAGAACAATGGAACGAGCTACTGACTTATTGGAAATAATACATACAAATGTATGCGGTCCAATGAGTGTTGAGGCTCGTGGCGGGTATCGTTATTTTCTTACCTTCACAGATGATTTGAGCAGATATGGTTATATCTACTTAATGAAGCATAAGTCTGAAACATTTGAAAAGTTCAAAGAATTTCAGAGTGAAGTGGAAAATCATCGTAACAAGAAAATAAAGTTTCTACGACTTGACCGTGAAGGAGAATATTTGAGTTATAAGTTTGGTCTTCATTTGAAACAACATGGGATTGTTTCACAACTTACGCCGCCTGGAACACCACAGCGAAATGGTGTGTCCGAACGTCGTAACCATACTTTATTGGATATGGTGTGATCTATGATGTCTCTTACTGATTTACCGCTATCATTTTGGGGTTATGCTTTAGAGACGGCCGCATTCAGTTTTAATAGGGCACCATCAAAATCCATTGAGACGATGCCTTATGAACTGTGGTTTGGCCAGAAACCAACGTTGTCGTTTCTTAAAGTTTGGGGCTGCGATGCTTATGTGAAAAAGCTTCAACATGATAATCTCGAACCCAAATCGGAGAAGTGTGTCTTCATAGGATACCGAAAGGAAACTGTTGGGTACACCTTCTATCACAGATCCGAAGGCAAAATATTTGTTGCTAAAAATGGATCCTTTCTAGAGAAGGAATTTCTCTCGAAAGAAGTGAGTGGGAGGAAAGTAGAACTTGATGAGGTAATTGTACCTTCTCCCTTATTGGAAGTAGTTCATCACAGAAATCAGTTCCAGTGATTCCTACACCAATTAGTGAGGAAGCTAATGATAATGATCATGAAACTTCGGATCAAGTTACTACCAAACCTCGTAGGTCTTCCAGAGTAAGATCCGCACCAGAGTGGTATGGTAATCCTGTTCTGGAAGTCATGTTACTAGACCATGGTGAACCTATGAACTATGAGGAAGCGACGATGAGCCCAGATTCCGCAAAATGGCTTGAGACCATGAAATCTGAGATGGGATCCATGTATGAGAACCAAGTGTTGACTTTGGCGGACTTGCCCGATGATCGGCAAGCCATAGAAAATAAATGGATTTTCAAGAAGAAGACCGACGCTGATAGTAATGTTACTGTCTACAAAGCTCGACTTGTTGCGAAAGTTTTCGACAAGTTCAAGGAGTTGACTACGATGAGACTTTCTCACCCATAGCGATGCTTAAGTCTGTCTGAATCATGTTAGCAAGTGCCGCATTTTATGATTATGAAATTTAGCAGATGGATGTCAAAACTGCATTCCTGAATGGATTTCTCGAAGAAGAGTTGTATATGATGCAACCAAAAGGTTTTGTTGATCCAAAGGGTGCTAACAAAGTGTGCAAGCTCCAACGATCCATTTATGGACTAATGCAAGCTTCTCAGAGTTGGAATAAAAGCTTTGATAGTGTGATCAAAGCATATGGTTTTATACAAACTTTTGGAGAAGCCTGTATTTACAAGAAAGTGAGTGGGAGCTCTGTAGTATTTCTAATATTATATGTGGATGGCATATTGTTGATTGGAAATGATATAGAATTTCTGGATAGCACAAAGGAATACTTGAATAACAGTTTTTCAATGAAAGACCTCGGTGAAGCTGCTTACATATTGGGCATCAAGATCTATAGAGATAGATCAAGACGCTTAATTGGACTTTCACAAAGCACATACCTTGATATAGTTTTGAAGAAGTTCAAAATGGATCAGTCAAAGAAAGGGTTCTTTCCTGTGTTACAAGGTGTGAAGTTGAGTCAGACTCAATGCCCGACCACTACAGAAGATAGAGAGAAAATGAAAGTCATTCCCTATGCTTCAACCATAGGTTCTATCATGTATGCAATGCTGTGTACCAGACCTGATGTGTGCCTTGCTATAAGCATAGCAGGGAGGTACCAAAGTAATCTCGGAGTGGAGCACTGGACAGCTGTCAAGAACATCCTGAAATACCTGAAAAGGACTAAGGATATGTTTCTTCTTTATGGAGGTGACAAAGAGCTCGTGGTAAATGGTTACATCGATGCAAGCTTTGACACTGATCCGGATGACTCTAAGTCACAAACCAGATACGTATTTTTATTGAATGGAGGAGCTGTCAGTTGGTGCAGTTCCAAGAAAAGCGTCGTGGCGGGATCTACGTGTGAAGCGAAGTACATTGCTGGTTCGAAAGCAGCAAATGAAGGAGTCTAGATGAAGGAGTTCATATCCGATCTAGGTGTCATACCTAGTGCATCGGGTCCAATGAAAATATTTTGTGACAATAATGGTGCAATTGCCTTGGCAAAGGAATCCATATTTCACAAGAGAACCAAGCACATCAAGAGACGCTTCAATTCCATCTGTCATCAAGTGTCGGAAGGGTACATAGATATTTGCAAGATACATACGGATCTGAATGTTGCAGACCCATTGACTAAGACTCTTCCATGAGCAAAACATGATCATCACCAAAATTCCATGGGTGTTAGAATCATTACTATGTAATCTAGATTATTGACTCTAGTGCAAGTGGGAGACTGAAGTAAATATGCCCTAGAGGCAATAATAAAGTTATTATTTATTTCCTTATTTCATGATAAATGTTTATTATTCATGCTAGAATTGTATTAACCGGAAACCTAGTACATGTGTGAATACATAGACAAAATATATTGTCCCTAGTATGACTCTACTTGGCTAGCTCATTAATCAAAGATGGTTATGTTTCCTAATCATATAAATGTGTTGTCATTTGAAGAACGGGATCACATCATTAGGATAATGATGTGATGGACATGACCCATCGGTTAGCCTAGCATTATGATCGTTAGAGTTTCATTGCTACTACTTTCTTCATGACTTATACATGTTCCTCAGACTATGAGATTATGCAACTCCGAATACCGGAGGAACACTTTGTGTGCTACCAAACGTCACAACGTAAAAGGGTGATTATAAAGGTGCTCTAGAGGTGTCTCCGAAGGTGTTTATTGGGTTGGCATAGATCGAGATTAGGATTTGTCACTCCGTGTTTCGGAGAGGTATCTCTGGGCCCTCTCGGTAATGCTCATCACTATAAGCCTTGCAAGCAATGTGACTAATGAGTTAGTTGCGGGATGAAATATTACAGAACGAGTAAAGAGACTTGCCGGTAACGAGATTGAACTATATGATGATACCGACGATCGAATCTCGGGCAAGTAACATACCGATGACAATGGGAACAACGTATGTTGTTATGCGGTTTGACTGATAAAGATCTTCGTAGAATATGTAGGAGCCAATATGAGCATCCAGGTTCTGCTATTGGTTATTGACTGGATATGTGTCTCGGTCATGTCTACGTAGTTCTCGAACCCATAGGGTCCGCATGCTTAATGTTCAATGACGATTTGTATTGTGAGTTTATGTGATTTGATGACCGAAGTTTGTTCGGAGTCTCGGATGAGATCACGGACGCGACGAGGAGTCTCGAAATGGTCGATACATAAAGATTCATATATTGGAAGGCTACATTCGGACACCGGAATGGTTCGGGTCATTTCGAATAAGTTTCGGAGTACCACGGGTTACCGCAACCCGCCCCCGGGGGAAGTTATTGGGCCTCATGGGCCTTAGTGGAGAAGAGAGAGGGCCAGCCAGGAGGTGGCACGCGCCCCCTTGACCTAATCGGATTTGGACAAGGGGAAGGGGCGGTGCCCCCCTCCTTCCTGTTGGGGAACGTAGTAATTTCAAAAAAATTCCTACGCACATGCAAGATCATGGTGATGCATAGCAACTAGAGGGGAGAGTATGTCCACGTACCCTCGTAGACCGAAAGCGGAAGCGTTAGCACAACACGTACCTTCGTACCCCTTGCCCCCGTATATAAAGGAGCAAGGGGGAGGCCGGCCAGCCTTGGGGCGCACCAAGGAGGGGAGGAGTCCTCCTCCTAGTAGGAGTAGGACTCCCCTCTATCCTAGTCCAACTAGGAAAAGGAAGGGGGAAGGAAGGAGAGGGAAAGGAGAAGGAAAGGCCCCCCCCTCCCTAGTCCAATTCGTACCCCCTATAGGGAGGGGGCGCAGCTGCCCCTTGTGGGCTGCCTTCCCTCTTCCCTATGGCCCATGTAGGCCCAATAGTCCCCCCGGGGTTTCCGATAACCCCCCGGCACTCTGATAAATACCCGAATCACTCGGAACCTTTTCGATGTCCGAATATAGTCGTCCAATATATCGATCTTTACGTCTCGACCATTTCGAGAATCTCCGTCATGTACTTGATCTCGTTCGGGAATCTGAACTACCTTCGGTACATCAAAACACATAAACTCATAATACAAATCGTCATCGAACTTTAAGCGTGCGGACCCTACGGATTCGAGAACTATGTAGACATGACCGTGACTCGTCTCCGGTCAATAAACAATAGCGGAACCTAGATGCTCATATTGGCTCCCACATATTCTACGAGGATCTTTATCGGTCAAACCGCATAACAACATACCTTGTTCCCTTTGTTATCGGTATGTTACTTGCCCGAAATTCGATCGTCGGTATCTCAATACCTAGTTCAATCTCGTTACTGGCAAGCCTCTTTACTCGTTCCGTAATACATCATCCTGTAACTAACTCATTAGTTACATTGCTTGCAAGGCTTATAGTGATGTGCATTACCTAGTGGGCCCAGAGATACCTCTTTGACAGTCGGAGTGACAAATCCTAATCTCGAAATACGCCAACCCAACAAGTACCTTCGGAGACACCTGTAGAGCACTTTTATAATCACCCAGTTACGTTGTGACGTTTGGTAGCACACAAAGTGTTCCTCCGGTAAACGGGCGTTGCATAATCTCATAGTTATAGGAACATGTATAAGTCGTGAAGAAAGCAATAACAACATACTAAACGATCAAGTGCTAAGCTAACAGAATGGGTCAAGTCAATCACATCATTCTCCTAATGATGTGATCCCGTTAATCAAATGACAACTCATGTCTATGGTTAGGAAACTTAACCATCTTTGATTAACGAGCTAGTCAAGTAGAGGCATACTAGTGACACTATGTTTGTCTATGTATTCACACATGTATTATGTTTTCGGTTAATACAATTCTAGCATGAATAATAAACATTTATCATGAAATAAGGAAATAAATCATAACTTTATTATTGCCTCTAGGGCATATTTCCATCACTTCCTTCTCTCCCCCTCCTCCTTCCCCCCTTCTCCCACTTGGAATAGGGAAGGGGGGTGGGCGAATCCTACTAGGTTTGGAGTCCTAGTAGGACTCCCCCCATGGTGCGCCTCCCCCTTGGCCGGCCTCCTCCCCCCTCCTTTATATACGTGGGAAGGGGGCACCCTAGGACACACAAGTTGATCTTTTAGCCGTGTGCGGTGCCCCCCTCCATAGTTACACACCTCAGTCATATCTTTGGAGTGCTTAGGAGAAACCCTGCGCCCGTAACTTCATCATCACCATTGCCACGCCGTCGTGCTGACGAAACTCTCCCTCGGCCTCAACTGGATCAAGAGTACGAGGGGCGTCATCGAGCTGAACGTGTGCTGAACATGGAGGTTCCGTACGTTCAGTGCTAGGATCGGTCGGATCGTGAAGACGTACGACTAGATCAACCGAGTTGATAAAACGCTTCCGCTTTCGGTCTACAAGGGTACGTGGACACACTCTCCCCGCTCATTGATATGCTTCTCCTAGATAGATCTTGCGTGATCATAGGAATTTTTTGAGATTACTGCATTCCCCAACAAATAGTATTATACATAACAAACGGGTAGGGGTGGGAGGGGGCAGGAGATTGACAACACTCTTTCTTCTAGGGTTTGGGTGGCCTCGAGAGTTGGTCGGGCGAGTGGACCGGGGGTAAATTTTGAATATATGAGTTTTTACTCCCTCTCTCCATAACAAAAGTAAATTTCATTATCATCATGCCCATTAGTAAAGTTGAACATTTTAACTTGGTAAATTTTAACCAAGTAAATAGTAAAACTTAGTAACTTAGTAAATTTTAACAAATTTCTATGAACAAAAAAATCATCATATGAACATTTTCTATATACATACATACATACATACATACATGGACAAAAAAATTCTACGAACAAAAAAATCATCGTATGAACATTCTCTATATACATCCATCCATCCATACATACATACATACATACATGGACAAAAAATTGCTATGAACAAAAAAATTCCATGACCAAAAAATGATCATATGAACATTTTCTATATACATCCATCCATACATACATACATGGACAAAAAAATGATATGAAACAAAATGCTATGAACAAGGGGTGGTGGCGGCGGCTAAGTAGAGCAGAGCAGGGGCGGCGGCTAGCAGAGGAGGGCAGCAGCGGAGGCTAAGCAGAGTAGGGGCGGCAACGGCGGCTAAGCAGAACAGGGGCGACGGCGGGAGCGCAGGCCGGGGAAGGGGTCGGGGAGCTCACTAAGGGTTGGCGTCGGGGCAGGGAGCGGCGGCCGGTGTCGGGGGCAAAGGACGGCGACAAGGGCAAGGGACAACAACGAGGAGCGGCAGAGCAGCCTGGCGGGGTCGTGCGTTCGGCGTCGGGGGAGAGAATGGGGAGAAAACTACTAAGTGCATGTTGTATACCCCACCCTTTGGTCCCGGTTGGTGGCTCCAACCGGGACAGGCGAAATGGCGGGAAGCCTTTCGTCCCGGTTGGAGCCACTAATCGGGACCAAAGGCCTCGCACAGCGGAATCAAAAGTTTATATATAAACCCTGGTGCGACTTCCATTTCATGGTCTGATACGTCTCCAACGTATCTATAATTTTTTATTGTTCCACGCTATTCTATTATCTGTTTTGGATGTTTAATAGGCATTTATATGGCATTTTATATTATTTTTGAGACTAACCTATTAACCGAGAGCCCAGTGCCAGTTTCTGTTTTTTTGCCTATTCTAGAGTTTCGCAGAAAAGGAATACCAAACGGAGTCCAAACAGCATGAAACTTTCACGATGATCTTTCTTGGACCGAAAGGAAACCGGAAGTCTTGGAGATGAAGTCAGAGACGCAACGAGGCGGCCACGAGGCAGGAGGGTGCGCCCCTACCTCGTGGGCCCCTCGTAGCTCCCTGGCCTAGTTCCTTCGCCTATATATACTCTTATACCATAAAAACATCCAGGGGATCCACAAAACCACTTTTCCACCGCCGCAACCTTCTATACCCATGAGATCCCATCTAGGGGCCTTTTTCGACGTCCTGCAGGAGGAGGATTCGATCACATAGGGCTTCTACATCAACTCCATTACCTCTCCGATGAAGTGTAAGTAGTTTACCGTAGAACTTCAGGTCCATAGCTAGTAGCTAGCTGGCTTCTTCTCTCTCTTTGATTCTCAATACCATGTTCTCCTCGATGTTCTTGGAGATCTATTCAATGTAATATTCTTTAGCGGTGTGTTTGCCGAGATCCAATGAATTCTGGATTTATGATCAGATTATCTATTAATATTATTTGGTTCTTCTCTGAATTCTTATATGCATGATTTGATATCATTGCATGTCTCTTCGAATTATCGGGTTTAGTTTGGTCTACTAGATTGATCTTTCTTGCAATGGGAGAAGTGCTTAGCTTTGGGTTCAATCTTGTGGTGTCCTTTCCCAGTGACAGTAGGGGCAACAAGGCACGTAATGTCACTACAAAAAAAAGACACATCCGTGACATTTTGGGCCGAGCGACATTTTTTCTGTCATACTTATGACACTTCTATGAAGATAATTGTGACAAAAACCGGTATCATCATAGATGTGGTGGGCTCCTACTTCTATGACAAAAAATCATGACAGAAAATGGGCTGTTCGTCCTAGGCGGGCCAGAGACGCAGCTGCATGACATTCTTTGGGCTGTCCATGACAGAAAAAACCATGGTAGAAGCAAGGGCGAGGAATACGGTGGGTCCCTGCTGTCAGGTGGAGGAATCATTATTTTCCGCCTAATAAGGAGGCACTTCCTTGCTGCGATCGTGGGCCCACCTGTCAGCCTCTCCACGTACAGTCCACGTCCGATGGAAGTCATTCCTTGACCACGTTGACCATGCCGCGCCGAGAGCACCAGGGATGTGGACGACAGTGAGGCCTAGGAAGGGGACGACGTGGAGCCGGGGAAGATGCAAAAGTGGAAGCCCACGCGGAGAGGAATACGAGGTTTCACTGGTTCGGCTACGGTGTGAGGCTGCCGTCACTGCAGGGCCTGGCCAGCGGTGGGAATAGTAGGGGGCGGTGAGACCTCCGGGCAGCACAACCGTCCACGGGAGGCAGGAGCATGCGGCACGACCAGCGCTGCTTTGGGCGGCTGCAGCAAGAAGACCAGAGGTTGAAGAAGCACTACGGCCATTGGATGGACATCGTACGGTCACTGGAGCTAGAATCATTCATATTGACTAAGTTGACAAAGCCCTCTGTCCCTGTAAACTTAGTAGGCCCACAAGTTAGCCTCCCACCAAGGTGCGTCCAAGCTAGCAGGGGAGTATTCATTTTTTAAGCGTAATAAGGAGGCACTTCCGGTGGGTCCGAGCTGACAGCGGGGGGAACGTTTTTTCGCGAAATACGGTGGCCCGTCCGGTGGGTCCCAGTGTCAGGGGGGAAACATTTTTTCGCGAAATAATATGGCTCGTCTAGTGGGTCCCTGATGTCAGGTGGAGGAATAATTATTTGAGTGTAATAAGGAGGTACTTCCTTGCGGCCGCCGTGGACCCAGCTGTCAGCCTCTCCATGTACAGTACTCTTCCGATGGAAGTCGGTCGTTGACCATGTCGCGCCGAGAGCACCAGTCTGGTGGACGATGGTGAGGCCTAGGAAGGGGACGACGCGGAGCCGGGGAAGACACAACAGTGGAAGCCCGCGCGGAGAGGAGTACGAGGGTTCACTGGTTCGACTGTGATGTGAGGTTGCCGTCACCGCAGAATAACAGGGGGTGTGGGTGAGTGGAGGGATGGCCTGGCCAGCGGTGGGAGTAGTATGGGGGCGGTGAGGCCTCCACGGCAGCACAGCCGGCCACGGGAGGCAGGAGCAGGCGACACGACCGGCGCTGCTTTGGGCAGCTGGAGCAAGAAGACCAAAGGTTGAAGAAGCACTACGACCGTTGGATGGACATTGTACGGTCACTGAAGCTAGAATCATTTATATTGACTAAGTTGACAAAGCCCTTGGTAGGCGCAACTTAGTAGGCCCACAGGTCAGCCTCCGAAACGGTGCACCCCAGATGTCAGAGGGAGGAATCATTTTTTGGGCGGTCGAAGCTAAGAATATCCGTGATTGAAAACTAAGCACGACATCCGTTGGATAGACATCCAACGGCCACTGCTGCTAGAACCGTGTGTTGACTATAATAAGTTGACAAAGCCTTGCATAAGCATCAACTTATTTTTTTAGGGGACGCGTCAACTTAGTAGGCCCACAAGTGTGTGGCAGAGAACTTATAGCCCATTTGCGATTTGTATGAATGTACAACCCATTTTTGAATTTTAATGGAATTTACTACAGCCCATTTACAGTTTGTTAAAAGTACAACCCATTTTCTAGCTAGGACAACGATTAATAATTTCAACCAACCGTTGAAGACATAATTCAATAAAATTTCCCACATTTTGATGGGATCCGAAATATTTTTATCCCGAAATTTCTAGTCAGATTAAATATAAATTTCTACTACGTAAAAATCCAACGAAACATTGCGCACACAACAATGAAAATTAAAGATTTTCAAAATCCATAAATAATATTTTATAAATTAATTTCGTGTTTGGTGCATTTTTTATAGTTACTGCCCCGTTTTTATAATTACATCCCATTTATTATTTTTTAAAGCCCATTTTCCTGTTAAGCCTAATGCATCCCTTCTAGGAAAGTTTTGCAGCCCAGTGGGGCGGAGAATAACAAGTTGACCTTGCCTGGGTATTCCTCAAAAAAACGTATAGCTGGGCTAGCCATGTTCATCTTGAAAAAATTAATATCTGGGCCAAAAATTATATATGTAATTACGATCACGACGAACAAGATGCATAGGATAGAACTTCTGGTGAAATTCCAACTTCAGTCGCTTATAATTCCAAAATCTCGTATCATCACATAGCCTATACCATGTCATAGCATCTCGCTTCAAAGATAAAGGGAAGACCTTCCTTTTGACAACATCATCGGGGATACCTACAAGCTTAAATAATCCACAAACTTCATCTACAAAGATAAGGTGTAAATCAGGATGCAGTGTTCCGCCTCCTGCAAAAGGATTAGCCAGCAGTTTTTCTATCATACCCGAAGGAATCTCAAAGTGAATATTTTCATAAGGTTCAGTAGGTTGAGGAGCATCTCTTTGCTCTTCTGGTTGGGGTGAAGATACCCCGAACAAGCCCTTCAAAGGGTTAGTTTCCACAGTGACAAGTAACAGAAAATTTCAGCACACTAAATAAATGTTTCCTTACCAAGTTCCACTCACCAAAAGCGCTACACTCCCCGGCAACGGCGCCAGAAAAGAGTCTTGATGACCCACAAGTGTAGGGGATCTATCATAGTCCTTTCGATAAGTAAGAGTGTCGAACCCAATGAGGAGCAGAAGGAAATGATAAGCGGTTTTCAGTAAGGTTTTCTCTGCAAGCACTGAAATAGTAGGTGATAGATAGTTTTGTGAAAGGATAAATAGTAACGAGTAACAAGTAAACAAAGTAAATAAGGTGCAGCAAGGTGGCCCAATCCTTTATGTAGCAAAGGATAAGCCTGGACAAATGCTAATAATAATAAAAGAGCTCCCGAGGACACATTGGGAATTATCGTCAAGCTAGTTTTCATCATGCTCATATGATTCACGTTCGGTACTTTGATAATTTGATATGTGGGTGGACCGGCACTTGGGTACTGCCCTAACTTGGATAAGCATCCCACTTATGATTAACCCCTATTGAAAGCATCCGCAACTACAAAAAGGAGTATTAAGGTAAACCTAACCACAACATTAAACATATGGGCCAATATGAACCCCTAAGGAAGCAACGCATAAACTAGGGTTTAAGCTTCTGTCACTCTAGCAACCCATCATCTACTTATTACTTCCCTATGCCTTCCTCTAGGCCCAAATAATGGTGAAGTGTCATGTAGTCGACGTTCACATAACACCACTAGAGGAAAGACAACATACATCTCATCAAAATATCGAGCGAATACCAAATTCACATGACTACTAATAGCAAGACTTCACCCATGTCCTCGGGAACTAAAGTAACTAATCACAAAGTATAATCATGTTCATAATCAGAGGTGTAATAATATGCATTAAGGATCTGAACATATGATCTTCCACCAAGTAAACCAATAAGTATCAACTACAAGGAGTAATCAACACTACTAGCAACCCACAGGTACCAATTTGTGGTTTTGGATACAAGATTGGATACAAGAGATGAACTAGGGTTTGAGAGGAGATGGTGCCGATGAAGATGTTGATGGAGATTGACCCCCTCCCGATGAGAGGATCGTTGGTGATGACGTTGGTGATGATTTCCCCCTCTCGGAGGGAAGTGTCCCCGGCAGAACAGCTCCGCCAGAGGCCTAGATTGATTCCGCCTCGTGGAAATGGAGTTTCGTCCCGTAAGCTTGCCCACGATTTTTTCCAGGGTAAAAGTGATGATATAGTAGAAGATGGAGGCCGGAGGCCCACCCGGGGGCCCAGGAGATAGGGGCGCGCCCTGTAGGGGGGCCCTATCTTCTGGACAGGGTGTGGGCCCCCTGGCCTATTTCTTTCGCTCATGAATTCTTAATAAATCCAAAAAGTTGTTTCGTGGAGTTTCAGGACTTTTGGAGTTGTGCAGAATAGGTTTCCAACATTTGCTCCTTTTCCAACTAGAATTCCAGCTGCCGGCATTCCCCCTCTTCATGGTAAACCTTGTAAAATAAGAGAGAATAGCCATAAATATTGAGATATAAAGTGTAATGACAGCCCATAATGCAATAAATATTGATATAAAAGCATGATGCAAAATGGACGTATCAGTCTCCAACGTATCTACGTTTCCAAACACTTTTGCCCTTGTTTTGGACTCTAGCTTGCATGATTTGAATGAAACTAACCCGGACTGACACTGTTTTCAGCAGAATTACCATGATGTTGTTTCATGTGTAGAAAACAAAAGTTCTCGGAATGACCTGAAAATCCTCGGAGACAAGTTTTAGAAAATATAAAAAATACTGGCAAAAGATGAAGACCAGGGGGCCCACACCCTGTCCACGAGGGTGGGGGGTGCGCCCCCTATCTCATGGCCCCCCTGCAGCTCCGCCGACCTCAACTCCAACTCCATATATTCCGCCTCGCGGAGAAAAAAATCAGAGAGGAAGTTTCATCGCGTTTTACGATATAGAGCCGCCGCCAAGCCCTAATCTCTCTCGGGAGGGCTGATCTGGAGTCCGTTCGGGGCTCCGGAGAGGGGGATTCGTCACTATCGTCATCATCAACTATCCTCCATCACCAATTTCATGATGCTCACCGCCGTGCGTGAGTAACTCCATCGTAGGCTTGCTGGACGGTGATGGGTTGGATGAGCTTTATCATGTAATCAGGTTAGTTTTGTTAGGGTTTGATCCCTATCCACTATGTTCTGAGATTGATGTTGCTATGACTTTGCTATGCTTAATGCTTGTCACTAGGGCCCGAGTGCCATGATTTCAGATCTGAACCTGTTATGTTTTCATGAATATATGCGTGTTCTTGATCCTATCTTGCAAGTCTATAGTCACCTATTATGTGTTATGATCTGACAACCCCGAAGTGACAATAATCGGGATACTTCCTGGTGATGACGGTAGTTTGAGGAGTTCATGTATTCACAATGCGTTAATGCTTTGGTCTGGTTCTCTATTAAAAGGAGGCCTTAATATCCCTTAGTTTCCGCTAGGACCCCGCTGCCACGGGAGGGTAGGACAAAAGATGTCATGCAAGTTCTTTTCCATAAGCACGTATGACTATATTCGAAATACATGCCTACATTACATTGATGAATTGGAGCTAGTTCTGTGTCACCCTATGTTATAGCTATTACATGTGGAATCACATCCGACATAATTATCCATCACTGATCCATTTCCTACGAGATTTTCATATATTGTGCTTCGATTATTTACTTTTCCGTTGCTATTGTTACAATCACTACAAAACCCAAAAATATTACTTTTGCCATCTTTACCTTTACCACTGTTACCATTACTATCATACTAATTTGCTACTAAATACCTTGCTGTAGATACTAAGTTATCTAGGTGTGGTTGAATTGACAACTCAACTGCTAATACTCAAGAATATTCTTTGGCTCCCCTTGTGTCGAATCAATAAATTTGGGTTGAATACTCTACCCTCGAAAGCTGTTGCGATCCCCTACACTTGTGGGTCATCAAGACTAATTTCTGGCGCTGTTGCCGGGGAGCATAGCTCTATTCTCGGAGTCACTTGGGATTTATATCTGCTGATCACTGTGAAGAACTTGAAAGATCCTAGAACTAAAATTTGTCCCTCAACTACGAGGGGAGGTAAGGAACTGCCATCTAGGTCTACACTAGATTCTCCTTCTGTTATGAATAAGCTTGCGACACCTAAACCTGCTACTACTATGAATTCTGATATGTGGCATGTTATTGATGATGTCACTTCTGCTATGCATGATACTTATGATGAAACTACTTCTATGCTTGATACTACTGTGCCATTAGGTGAATTTCTTGATGAACAACTTACTAGGGCTAGGGAGAATGAAATTATTGATGAAAGTGATGATGAAGGTTCCCCTCCTAATTATGAATTGCCTATTGTTCCTGAGGGTTATGTTATGGATGAAGAAACTGCTAGAGATTTTCTTGCTTGCAATGATAGATCAGATCTTAAGAAATTATTAGCTAAGCTAAAACAAAAGACTCTAAATGCTAGAATGAAACATGACCCTGCTTTTTCCACTTCACCTATTTTTGTTACTGATAAGGAATATGAATTCTCTGTTGATCCTGAGATTATTACTTTAGTTGAATCCGATCCTTTCTATGGCACTGAACTCTGAAACTGTTGTGGCACATCTCACCAAGTTAAATGATATAGCCACCCTGTTTACTAATGATGAGACATCTCGCTATTATTATATCCTTAAGATATTTCGGTTCTCATTAAAGGGTGATGCTAAGACTTGGTTTAATTCTCTTGATCCTGGTTGTGTGCGTAGTCCCCAGGATATGATTTATTACTTCTCTGCTAAATATTTCCCTGCTCATAAGAAACAAGCTGCCTTGCGAGAAATATATAACTTTGTGCAAATCGAAGAAGAGAGTCTCCCACAAGCTTGGGGGAGGCTTCTTCAATTACTTAATGCTTTGCCTGATCATCCTCTTAAGAAAAATGAAATACTTGATATCTTTTATAATGGACTAACTGATGCTTCCAAGGATCACTTGGATAGTTGTGCTGGTTGTGTTTTCAGGGAAAGAATAGTCGACGAAGCTGAATTATTATTGAACAATATGTTGACTAATGAGAATAATTGGACTCTTCCTGAGCCAATTACTGAGGCAATTCTTGAACCAATTGAGCCAACTCCCGAGCCTATTCCTAAACCTACTCCGAAGAAGAGAGGTGTTTTATTTCTCAGTCCTGAAGATATGCAAGAGGCAAAGAAATCAATGAAAGAGAAAGGTATTAAATCTGAAGACGTTAAGAATTTACCTCCTATTGAAGAAATACATGGTCTTAATATACCGCTTGTCGAAGAAACACATTGTCTTGATAACCCGACACAGGTAGTTAAGGTAAATTCTCTCTATAGATATGATAAAGTTGAAATCCCGTCTACTAAATTTCATAGCCCATGCTTAGATGAATTTGATGATTTCATGGACAGACAAGCAAATTTCAATGATTATGTTGGTAGACAATTGAAGAATAATGCTTATATGATAGGACGCTTGAATGATTATATATCTAGAGTTAAAGGTGAACTTAAACTCACTAGTAAACATGCTTCTATGGTTGCTACTCAAGCTGAACAAGTACTTAAAGCTCAGAATGAATTGCTAGTTGAATTAAATAATAAACATGACTTTGCTATTAGAGTGGCTACTAGAACTGGTAAAATGACTCAGGAACCTTTGTATCCTGAAGGCCACCCTAAGAGAATTGAACAAGATTCCCAGAATAATAATCTAGATGCTCCTAGTTCTTCTAAGAAGAAGAAAAAGAAGAATGATAGGACTTTGCGTGCTTCTAGTGAACCTAATGTAGAAACACCTGAGAATCCTAATAATACTTCTATCTCTGATGCTGAAACACAATCCAGAGATGAACATGAACCTGATGATAATACTAATAATGATGTTCATGTAGATGCTCAACCTAGTAATAACAATGATATAGAAATTGAACCTGCTGTTGGTCTTGATAACCCACAATCAAGAAACCAACATTATGATAAGAGAGATTTTGTTGCTAGGAAGCATGGTAGAGAAAGAGAACCATGGGTTCAGAAACCCATGCCCTTTCCTCCTAAACCATCCAAGACAAAGGATGATGAGGACTTTGAGCGTTTTGCTGAAATGATTAGACATATTTTCTTACGCATGCGCTTAACTGATATGCTTAAAACAACCCTTATTCTAAATATATGAAAGATATCATCACTAATAAGAGGAAAATATCTGAAGCTGAGATTTCCACCATGCTTGCCAACTATACCTTTAAGGGTGGAATACCTAAGAAACTTGGTGATCCCGGAGTACCCACTATACCATGCTCCATAAAAAGAAATTATGTTAAAACTGCTTTATGTGATTTAGGAGCCGGTGTTAGTGTTATGCCTCTTTCCTTGTACCGTAGACTTGAATTAAGTAAGTTGACACCCACTGAGATATCCTTGCAAATGGCTGACAAATCAACTGCTATACCTGTCGGCATTTGTGAGGACGTGCCTGTTGTTGTTGTGAATGTTACTATCTTAACAGACTTCGTCATTCTTGATATTCCCGAGGACGATAGTATGTCTATTATCCTTGGTAGACCCTTTTTAAATACTGCAGGAGCTGTCATTGATTGCAACAAAGGCAATGTCACCTTTCATGTTAATGGAAATGAGCATACGGTACATTTTCCGAGGAAACAACCTCAAGTTCATAGCATAAATTCTATTGAGAAAATTCCATCAATTATTATTGGAGGTTTTGAATTTCCTCTCCCTACTGTCAAGAAAAAGTATGATATTCTTATTGTTGGGGATGTTCATATCCCCGTTGAGGTAACCTAGTGTCACTTTGAAATTTCTCCGGTTCCGTGTTATTCGGAATGAGTTTGTTAACAAGACTTGATCAACCTTGTTAGTGGATTCATTTTGATGATCATGAGATGGATGAAACTAGAAGGCACAACCTTCTGTACCCTCTTTTTACTTTCTGTTATTTAAAATAAATAAAGCAAAAATAGTATTATTTGTCTGTTTTCTGAATTATCCATGCAATAAAAATTATCCCGAAAATAAAAGTGCTCCAAACGCCCTGCAAATATAGTATGATTTTTTATGGAATATTTGAGGATTTTAGGCACTGAAATCACTGCAGGAGGGGCAAGCACCAGTCCACGAGAGTGGAGGGCGCGCCCACACCCCCTAGGTGCCCTCCTATCTCGCGGCCCCCTGGTGGACCCCCCCACTTATGCCAGCACCCACACACTCCATCTTCTTCCCAAAAAAATCCCCATCTAGCTCAAGCACGAGTTCTAGCTCATCTTGCTGCGATTTTTGATCTCCTTGCTCAAAGCTCCATTCACAAAACTGCTTTGGGAGATTGTTGCTTGGTATGTGACTCCTCCATTGGTCCAATTAGTTCTTGTTCTAGTGCTTTATTCATTGCAAATCCTTGCTGTCTTGGTGACCCTGTTCATGAGCTTGCATGTTAAATTTATGAGGTCCCAAGTAATTCTAATGCATGATATAGGCTCTAGGCACTTGTAGGAGTAGTTGCTATCAATCTTGTTTAGTTTTATTTACTTTTATTTTGAAGTTACTAAAATTTCAGAAATATTGCAGAAAAGAAATATGTTCAGGAAAATATACCAAGGTGGTTCCTCAGTAAAGAAAGGACCTAGGCGTGCTATGCATGAGCAAGACGATGAACCACCAAGGGAGGCTGAAGTGTGGTCTTGTGAATGGCCGTCAGAAGAATTTATTGTCAATGCAGGCATTAAGGATGAATTTGATACATATGTGCGGAATGTTGATCTTGAGGACTTCACGCAAGATAAGTGTCCTCAGTACTACTATCTAACTGATTTGTTCGTGAGAAGGTTTAAATTTTCATCTTCGCATAATTCTCATAGTGTCCTGTTTGATATTTATGATCAATCCTACACCATGGACTTAGAAGATTGTACTACTTCTTGCAAACTTCCGCAGTGGGGAAGTGTTAATGATCCCCGCAAATCTGAATTTAGAGATTTCCTTGCTAGTATTACTGTGGGAGAATCTAGAGATATTACACAAGCTACCATAGGGAGCATTCGTTTTCCTGCTATACATTATTTTGCTCTCTTCATTGGTAGATGCATTAACGGTAAAGATGAAGCATGTCATATTTGTGTCCCTGATCTTTGCGTACTCAAGAGTGCTGTGTTAGGATATAAAGATTATAACTTGGGGGCAATAGTTGCACGTAGGATGCATAAAAATGGTAGAGCTTGAGATTTATTTGGAGGAATTTATGCAACCCGTGTGGCAAATTATCTTGGTATAGCCCCACGAGAGGGTGATATGATGTTGCCTCCTGCTTATTTAGATTATGACGCTATGGTCAAACATCATTTTCTTAAGAGGAATGAACAATTCCTCCAGTATCGACTAATCTTTGACAGACATAACTTTGTCCATGTTACTCTTCCTGCTCCTTCCCTATTTGATTACCAAGCAAAAGGAAGATATGTTGTTACCAGGGAGGAAGCAGCTGAACATGAGGGGAGAGCGGAGGCAGCTCGCCAACATGCCGCAGCTCAGGATGCATTTGCTGCTGCATCTCAATACGACCCCAGTTACAACTACGGATATCAGCCAGGATACCCGTGGCATTAGACCAACTTACACCAAAAGCCTAAGCTTGGGGGAGTACGTATTTCTCACCGACTTTACATTCATGTCCACACCCTATTCTAGTCGTCGGTGCTCATACTCTTTCATTGTATTATCCATGCTAGTTTAATTTTCTTTTTCTAGTTTTCTTCTTGTGTGTTTGATAAACCTTAAGAAAAACCAAAAAAAATTAGTTAGTTTAATTTCCATGCTTGTAGTAGAAATTAAAATGAAAACCCAAAAAGATTTCTTGTTCTTCTTTTACTTGTTGGGAGCTTTCCCGTGTAAATAGTTTTATTTTCTTTTCTTTCCTTTGAGGGTTGAGAGTAGAAGACCATATTGAAAATGTTTAGTGGCTCTCATATGCATGATTGTTTATTTAACTTAGAGCCCATATTACCTTGTCTTCTCTCTTGAGTTGAATGCTTGCAGATTCCAGCTTAGTCCAATGCACATACACTCTTATTATTATACACATCGTTCGGTCGTGCGAGTGAAAGGCAATAATGACGATATATGATGGACTGATTGAGATGAGAGAAGCTGGTATGAACTCGACCTCTTTTGTTTTAGTAAATATGATGAGTTCATCGTTCCTGATTCAGCTTATTATGAAGTAAACATATTTGCAATGACATTTAGAGATTATAGTTGCTTCTGCCATGCTTGATTAGCTATGAGTTATAGTGGTTTACCTTGCATGCTGATACGTCTCCAACGTATCTATAATTTATGAAGCATTCATGCTATTATATTATCTGTTTTGAATGATTATGGGATTTATTATACACTTTTATATTATTTTTGGGACTAACCTATTAACCGGAGGCCCAACCCATATTGCAGTTTTATTGCCTGTTTCAGTATTTCGAAGAAAAGGAATATCAAACGGAGTCCAAACGGAATGAAACCTTAGGTAGCGTGATTTTTGGAAAGATTATGATCCAGGAGACTTGGAGTGCAAGCCGGGTGGTCATCGAGGAATCCACAAGACAGGAGGCGCGCCCACCCCCCTGGGCGTGCCCTACCCTCTCGTGGGCCCCTCGAGGCTCCCCCGACCGACTTCTTTCGCCTATATAAGCCTACGTACCCTAAAAACTTCGAATATCAAGATAGATCGGGAGTTCCGCCGCCCCAAGCCTCTGTAGCCATCAGAAACCTCTCGGGAGCCCTTCCCGGCACCCTGCCGGAGGTGGGGTCCCTCACCGGTGGCCATCTTCATCATCCCGGCGCTATCCATGACGAGGAGGGAGAAGTTCACCCTCGAGGCTGAGGGTATGTACCAGTAGCTATGTGTTTATCTCTCTCTCTCTCTCCCGTGTTCTCTCTATGGCACGATCTTGATGTATCCGAGCTTTGCTATTATAGTTGGATCTTATGATGTTTCTCCCCCTCTACTCTCTTGTGATGAATTGAGTTTTGCCCTTCGAAGTTATCTTGTCGGATTGAGTCTTTAATGATTTGAGAACACTTGATGTATGTCTTGTCGTGATTATCTGTGGTGACAATGGGATTTTTTGTGCCACTTGATGTATGTTTTGGTGACCAACTTGCGGGTTCCGCCCATTAACCTATGCATAGGGGTTGGCACACGTTTTTGTCTTGACTCTCCGGCAGAAACTTTGGGGCACTCTCTGAAGTACTTTTTGTTGGTTGAATAGATGAATCTGAGATTGTGTGATGCATATCGTATAATCATGCCCACGAATACTTGGGGTGACAATGGAGTATCTAGGTGACATTAGGGTTTTGGTTTATTTGTGTCTTAAGGTGTTATTCTAGTATGAACTCTATGATGGATTGAGCGGAAAGAATAGCTTCACATTATTTTACTACGAACTCTTGAATAGATAGAACAGAAAGGATAACTTTGAGGTGGTTTCGTACCCTACCACAATCTCTTCATTTGTTCTCTGCTATTAGTGGCTTTGGAGTGACTCTTTGTTGCATGTTGAGGGATTGTTATATGATCTATCTATGTTATTATTGTTGAGAGAACTTGCACTAGTGAAAGTATGAACCCTAGGCCTTGTTTCCTACCATTGCAATACCGTTTACGCTCACTTTTATCGCTTGTTACCTTGATCTTTTTATAATTTCAGATTACAAATACCTTTATCTATCATCCATATTGCACTTGTATCACCATCTCTTCGCTGAACTAGTGCACCTATATAATTTACCATTGTATTGGGTGTGTCGGGGACACAAGAGACTCTTTGTTATTTGGTTGCAGGGTTGTTTGAGAGAGACCATATTCTTCCTACGCCTCCTACGGATTGATAAACCTTAGGTCATCCACTTGAGGGAAATTTGCTACTGTCCTACAAACCTGTGCACTTGCAGGCCCAACAACGTCTACAAGAAGAAGGTTGTGTAGTAGACATCAAGCTCTTTTCTGGCGCCGTTGCCGGGGAGGTGAGTGCTTGGAAGTATATCTTTAGATCTTGCAATCGAATCTTTTTGTTTCTTGTTTTATCACTAGTTTAGTTTATAAAAGAAAACTACAAAAAAATGGAATTGAGTTTGTCTCATAGGCTTCGTCTTTTTAATATCTTTCGTGAGAATGATGGTAAGGAAAATTGTGGTCAAGTGCTAGAAGAAGAATGCATTAGAATGTTTGGCAATAAATATTTAAATGATGAGCATGATTGCAATGTTGTTAGTATAAATTCTTTGAATACCCATGATGCTAATGATATGCAAAGCCACAAGCTTGGGGATGCTATGTTTGAATATGATATTTTTTGTCCCCCAAGTTTTGATGAAAATATTTATTATGGTGGAAGCATGCCTCCTATTTATGATGATTATATTGATGAAAGTGGGTTTGGAAGATTGTCAACTTTAGGTAGTATTGATCCCACTATTTTGGAGGATATTGAATCTTGTTGTGATGAATATGAAAGTGGATTTAGAAGAGTGTCAACTTTATTTAGTGATGATTCCACTATTTCGGAAGAGGTTCCAATTGATTATGAGAACAAAGTTGCTATATATGATGATTATTGTGATGACTTGTATGCTATTAAGAATAATGATAACCATGAAACTTGTCATCATGATTTTAGTTTTCAATTGAATTATGCCTCACATGATAATTATTTTGTTGACTTTGCTCCCACTATTATTCATGAGAAGAAATTTGCTTATGTGGAGAGTAGTAAAATTTCGATGCTTGTAGATCATGAAAAGAATGCTTTAGGTTCTGGTTATACTATTGAATTCATTCATGATGCTACTGAAAATTATTATGAGGGAGGCACATATGTTTGTAGGAATTGCAATAATAGCAAGTTTCCTCTCTATGTGCTTAAAGTTTTAAAATTATGCTTGTTTTGACCTCCTATGCTTGTTGATTATTGTTCCCATAAGTTGTTTGCTCACAAAATCCCTATGCATAGGAAGTGGGTTAGACTTAAATGTGCTAGTCATATGCTTCATGATGCTCCCTTCATGTTTCAATTCTTATCCTTTATGTGAGCATCATTGTCATCATCATGCCTAGCTAGAAAGGCATTAAAGAAAAGTGCTTGTTGGGAGACAACCCAATATTTACCCTTACTGGTTTTGTGTGTTCACATGATTATGCTACTGTAGTAATCATGTTTTATAGCTTTTGTTTCAATAAAGTGCCAAGTAGAGCCTTTGGGAAGACTTGGGTGAAAGTTAATGTGATCTTGCTGTAAAAAACAGAAACTTTAGCGCTCACGAGATTATCTGCCATTGTTTACTGAAGAGTGATTTTAGGTTGATTCTTTTTGCAGATGATTAATACAAAAATTCCTCAGGTCCACCAATTTAATTCATAATTGTTTGAGTTCCATAAGTATACGTTTGATACAGATTACTACAGACTGTTCTTTTTTTGACAGGTTCTGTTTTCATTGTGTTGTTTGCTTATTTTGATGAATCTATGGCTAATATGTAAGGGTATGAACCATAGATAAGTTGGAATACAGTAGGTTTAACACCAATATAAATAAAGAATGAGTTCATTACAGTACCTAAGTGGTGGTTTGTTTTCTTTTACTAACGGAGCTTACGAGTTTTGTTTTGAGTTTCGTGTTGTGAAGTTTTCAAGTTTTGGGTAAAGATTCGATGGACTATGGAATAATGAGAGGTAAGATCCCAAGGTTGGGGATGCCCAAGGCACCCAAAGGTAATATTCAAGGACAACCAAGCAACTAAGCTTGGGGATGCCCCGGAAGGCATCCCCTCTTTCGTCTTTGTTCATCGGTAACTTTACTTGGAGCTATATTTTTATTCACCGCATGATATGTGTTTTGCTTGGAGCATCAATTTATTTTGTTAGTATTTTCTTGTTGTTATTTAGAATAATGTTTTGCATCTATATTTTCAATAAAAATGTAAAGGATAGCCTTTACCATGCTTATTTTGCAAGTTTACATGTTGCTGTTTGAAAACAGAAAGTTTACCGCTGTTGCAAAAATTCCCTAGAAAAGTCAGAGAGTGTTATAATGTTGAATCTTTTGGCATAATGAGATCTGATAAATCTTATACAGCGTATATTTCTTTTATAATTTTTTGAGTTAGGGAAGTATGATGAATCTTGCATTCTTTACAGACTATACTATTTTGACAGATTGCTGTTATGTTTGCATTGTTTGCATATGTTTGCTTGTTTAATGATTCTATTTGAGGATAGGAGTATTAAATAATTCAGAGACATTTATTATTCAATGTTGAATAATAATGTTAGCAATTTGTTATAGTAGAAAATGATAAGGTTTTGCATTGGTTTATACTAACCTATCTCACGAGTTCTTGTTGAGTTTGTTGTGGATGAAGCTTTTGATAAAAAGAAGAGAAACCATGATATGAAAGGAATTAAGGAGACACAAAAGCTCAAGCTTGGGGATGCCCAAGGCACCCCAAGATAATATTTCAAGAAGTCTCAAGCACCTAACCTTGGGGATGCCCTGGTAGGCATCCCACCTTTCTTCTTCAACAACTATCGGTTAGTATCGGTTGGACCTAAGTTCTTGCTTCTCCACATGAGTTGTGCTATCCTTGCAAAGTCATTTTATTTTGTTGTGCTTGCTGTTTGAATAAAATGCCAAGATCTGAAATTCTTAAATGAGAGAGAGTCTTCACATAGTTGCATAATTATTTAGCTACTTATTGGTCTTCACTTATATCTTTTTGGAGTAGTTTTTCATTTACTCTTGTGCTTCACTTATATCCTATCAGTAAATGGTTGAATGAGTTGAATGTCATAAATCTGAAATTATATATGTTTCATTTGCTTATCCCATGGGGAGTAATGGCTTCACATCTAAGAAGTAGAGGTAGTAAATTTATCGAAGGTTAGCAAGCATTGTATTGGTCATTTGAACAATTCATGAAAGAATATTGAAGGAAGAGAGATTTCACATATAAATATATTATCATAGACATCTTTTATAATTGTGAGCACTCATTAAGTATGACATGCTAAAGAGTTGATGTTGGACAAGGAAGACAACGTAATGGGTTATGTTTTCTCACATCTCAGTTAAAGTATATTGTCATGGATCATTCAAACATGTTGAGCTTGCCTTTCCCCCTCATGCTAGCCAAAATTCCTAGCACCAAGTAGAGATACTACTTGTGCTTCCAAATATCCTTAAATCCAGTTTTGCCATGAGAGTCCACCATATCTACCTATGGATTGAGTAAGATCCTTCAAGTAAGTTGTCATCGGTGCAAGCAATAAAAATTGCTCTCCAAATATGCATGACTTATTAGTGCGGAGAAAATAATCTTTGTACGATCTTGTTATGGAAGCAATAAAAGCGACAGACTGCATAATAAATGTCCACATACAAGGGGCAATATAAAGTGACGTTCTTTCGCATTAAGATTTTGTGTTCCAACCCTAAAAGCGCATGGCAACCTCTGCTTCCCTCTGCGAAGGGCCTATCATTTACTTTATGTCTTTTACTTTATGCAAGAGTCAAGATGATCTTCACCTTTCCCTTTTTCATTTTATCCTTTGGCAAGCACTTTGTGTTGGGGTGATCCTGATACATATATCCAATTGGATGTATGTTAGCATGAACTATTATTGTTGACATCACCCGAAGGTGAATACGTTTGGAGGTAACATTATAAGCCCCTATCTTTCTCTGTGTTTGATTAAAACTTCATAACCACAAGTATTGTGTGAGTGTTAGCAATTGTAGAAGACTATATGATAGTTGAGTATGTGAAGTTTGCTAATCAAAGCTCTGACATAGACCCTTCCTGAAAATAGGATGAATTGCAATTGTTTGATGACTAAGAATGAAGTTTGCTAGTTTTCAAGAAAGTTTATGGTCTATGCTCTAACATGTGAATAGCTTGTTACTTGATTATGAATAGTTTTATGAGATGAACTACTGTTATGATATATATTGATGCTAGTAAAGGTGATTGAAATTATCATTGATCAAACTTCTGCACGTCTAGCATTCACACTTCATAAATTCTTTCTTTTATCATTTACCTACTCGAGGACGAGCAGGAATTAATCTTGGGGATGCAGATACGTCTCCAATGTATCTATAATTTATGAAGCATTCATGCTATTATATTATCTGTTTTGAACGATTATGGGCTTTATTATACACTTCTATATTATTTTTGGGACTAACCTATTAACCGGAGGCCCATCGCATATTGTTATTTTATTGCCTGTTTCAGTATTTCGAAGAAAAGATATATCAAACGGAGTCCAAACAGAATGAAACCTTCGGCAGCTTGATTTTTGGAAAGATTATGATCCAGGGACCTGGAGTGCAAGCCGGGGGCTCATCGAGGAAGCCACGGCACAGGGGGGCGCGCCCACCCCCTCGGGCACGCCCTACCCTCTCGTGGGCCCCTCGAGGTTCCCCCGACCGACTTCTTTCGCCTATATAAGCCTACGTACCCTAAAAACATCGAATATCAAGATAGATCGGGAGTTCCGCCGCCACAAGCCTCTATAGCCACCAGAAACCTCTCGGGAGCCCTTCCCAGCACCCTGCCGGAGGGGGGCTCCCTCACCGATGGCCATCTTGATGAAGAGGGAGTAGTTCACCCTCGAGGCTGAGGGTATGTATGAGTAGATATGTGTTTGATCTCTCTCTCACGTGTTCTCTCTCGTGTTCCCTCTATGGCACGATCTTGATGTATCCCGAGCTTTGCTATTATAGTTGTATCTTATGATGTTTCTCCCCCTCTACTCTCTTGTGATGAATTGAGTTTTCCCCTTTAAAGTTATCTTGTCGGATTGAGTCTTTAATGATTTGAGAACACTTGATGTATGTCTTGCCGTGATTATCTGTGGTGACAATGGGATTTCATGTGCCACTTGATGTATGTTTTGGTGACCAACTTGCGGATTCCGCCCATGAACCTATGCATAGGGGTTGGCACACGTTTTCGTCTTGACTCTCCGGTAGAAACTTTGGGGCACTCTTTGAAGTACTTTGTGTTGGTTGAATAGATGAATCTGAGATTGTGTGATGCATATCGTATAATCATGCCCACGGATACTTGAAGTGACAATGGAGTATCTAGGTGACATTAGGGTTTTGGTTGATTTATGTCTTAAGGTGTTATTCTAGTATGAACTCTATGATGGATTGAGCGGAAAGAATAGCTTCACGTTATTTTACTACGAACTCTTGAATAGATAGAACAGAAAGGATAACTTTGAGGTGGTTTCGTACCCTACCATAATCTCTTCGTTTGTTCTCTTCTATTAGTGGCTTTGGAGTGACTCTTTGTTGCATGTTGAGGGATTGTTATATGATCTATCTATGTTATTATTGTTGAGTGAACTTGCACTGGTGAAAGTATGAACCCTAGGCCTTGTTTCCTACCATTGCCATACCGTTTACGCTCACTTTTATCGCTTGTTACCTTGCTGTTTTTATAATTTCAGATTACAAATACCTTTATCTATCATCCATATTGCACTTGTATCACCATCTCTTTGCCGAACTAGTGCACCTATACAATTTACCATTGTATTAGGTGTGTTGGGGAGACAAGAGACTCTTTGTTATTTGGTTGCAGGGTTGTTTGAGAGAGACCATCTTCATCCTACGCCTCCTATGGATTGATAAATCTTAGGTCATCCACTTGAGGGAAATTTGCTACTGTCCTACAAACCTGTGCACTTGCAGGCCCAACAACGTCTACAAGAAGAAGGTTGTGTAGTAGACATCACATGCCAACATGTTATTAGAATGATTATGATGTGGTATAATGGGATGGTATCCTCCTTTGAATGAATTGTGTGACTCGACTTGGCACATGTTCACGAATGAAGTTGAAACAAATCAACATAGCCTTCACGATGTTTATGTTCATGGTGGATTATATCCTACTCATGCTTGTACTAGGTGTGAATTAATTTTAATGCATGTTTATGACTTTTGTCACTCTCTCAGTTGGTCGCTTCCCAGTCTTTTGCTAGCCTTCACTTGTACTAAGCGGGAATACTGCTTGTGCATCCACACTCCTTAAACCCCAAAGTTATTCCAATGAGTCCACCATACCTTCCTATATGCGGTATTTACCTGCCGTTCCAAGTAAATTTGTATGTGCCAAACTCCAAACCTTCAAATGAAATTCTGTTTTGTATACTCGAGTAGCTCAAGTTTCCACTAGGGCTGCCTATATCTTCCATGCTAGGTGGGTTATTCTCAAGAGGAGTGGACTCCGCTCCTCATTCACGAGAAAGGGCCGATAACCGGGATGCCCAGTCACATGATCCAAAAAGATTAAAGCAAATCAATATAATTAAACAAAACTCCCCCAGGATTTTTGTTAGTTGGAGGCACTCGTTGTTTCGAGCAAGCCATGGATTGATGCTTGTTGGTGGTGGCGAGTATAAACTTTTACCATTCTACATGGGAACTGCCTATAATGCATGTAGTATAGAAGATACAGCCATCTCATAGTTGTTGCGTTGACAGTGAAAGTATGCCGCTCAAAATGTTATTCAATCCCTATTTTAAAATCAAGCTCTGGCACCTCTACAAATCCTTGCTTCCCTCTGCGAAGGGCCTATCTATTTACTTTTACGTTGAGTCATCACCTTCTTATTAAAAAGCACCCACTGGAGAGCACACTGTTATTTTCATTTATTACTATTGGTTTATATTGGGTATGACTTGACTGGATCTCTTTTACCATGAATTACAATGTTTAGTCAGTCCTTGATCTTTTAAGGTGCTCTGCATTTATGTTTTGCGGTCTCAAAAAGGGCTGGCGAGATGCCATTTTGTTATATCATGTTATGATTGTTTTGAGAAAGTGTTGTCATCCGAGTTTTATTATTATGGCTCGCTAGCTGATTATGCTACTGATATGAGTAATTGTGAGACCGAGGTGTTATTGTGAGTATGGTTAGTTCATAATATTTGCTGAAACCTGAATGCTGTCTTTACATGTTTACAACAACAAGAGCAAACAGAGTTTGTAAAAGTTTTTATTTATCACTTTCAGTTTATCAACTGAATTGCTTGAGGACAAGCAAAGGTTTAAGCTTGGGGGAGTTGATACGTCTCCAACGTATCTACTTTTCCAAACACTTTTGCCCTTGTTTTGGACTCTAACTTGCATGATTTGAATGAATCTAACCCGGACCGACGCTGTTTTCAGCAGAATTACCATGATGTTGTTTCATGTGTAGAAAACAAAAGTTCTCGGAATGACCTGAAAATCCTCGGAGACAAGTTTCAGAAAATATAAAAAATACTCGTAAAAGATGAAGACCAGGGGGCCCACACCCTGTCCGCGAGGGTGGGGGGCACGCCCACCCCCTCTGTGCGCCCCCCTGTATCATGGGCCCCCTGCAGCTACGCCGACCTCAACTCCAACTCCATATATTCTGTCTCGCAGAGAAAAAAATTAGAGAGGAAGTTTCATCGCGTTTTACGATACGGAGCTGCCGCCAAGCCCTAATCTCTCTCGGGAGGGCTGATCTGGAGTCCATTCGGGGCTTTGGAGAGGGGGATTCGTCACCATCATCATCATCAACCATCCTCCATCACCAATTTCATGATGCTCACCACCGTGCGTGAGTAATTCCATCATAGGCTTGCTGGACGGTGATGGGTTGGATGAGATTTATCATATAATCAAGTTAGTTTTGTTAGGGTTTGATCCCTAGTATCCACTATGTTCTGAGATTGATGTTCCTACGACTTTGCTATGCTTAATGCTTGTCACTAGGGCCCGAGTGTCATGATTTCAGATCTGAACCTATTATGTTTTCATGAATATATGTGTGTTCTTGATCCTATCTTGCAAGTCTATAGTCACCTATTATGTGTTATGATCCGACAACCCCGAAGTGACAATAATCGGGATACTTCTCGGTGAGGACCATAGTTTGAGGAGTTCATGTATTCACTATGTGTTAATGCTTTGGTCTAGTTCTCTATTAAAAGGAGGCCTTAATATCCCTTAGTTTCCGCTAGGACCCCGCTGCCACGGGAGGGTAGGACAAAAGATGTCATGCAAGTTCTTTTCCATAAGCACATATGACTATATTCAAAATACATGCCTACATTACATTGATGAATTGGAGCTAGTTCTGTGTCACCCTATGTTATAGCTATTACATGAGGAATCACATCTGACATAATTATCCATCACTGATCCAATGCCTACGAGCTTTTCATATATTGTGCTTCGCTTATTTACTTTTCCGTTGCTATTGTTACAATCACTAAAAAACCCAAAAATATTACTTTTGCCATCTTTACCTTTACTAATGTTACCATTACTATCATACTACTTTTCTACTAAATACCTTGATGCAGATACTAAGTTATCCAGGTGTGGTTGAATTGATAACTCAACTGCTAATACTCAAGAATATTCTTTGGCTCCCCTTCTGCCGAATCAATAAATTTGGGCTGAATACTCTACCCTCGAAAGCTGTTGTGATCCCCTACACTTGTGGGTCATCAATTATAAAGGTTCTCTACAGGTGTCTCCTAAGGTGTTTATTGGGTTGGCATAGATTGAGATTAGGATTTGTCACTCCGTGTTTCGGAGAGGTATCTTTGGGCCCTCTCGGTAGTGCTCATCACTATAAGCCTTGCAAGCAATGTGACTAATGAGTTAGTTGCGGGATGAAGTATTATGGAATGAGTAAAGAGACTTGTCGGTAATGATAGTGAACTAGGTATGATGATACCGGTGATCGAATCTCTGGCAAGTAACATACCGATGACAAAGGGAACAACGTATGTTGTTATGCGGTTTGACCGATAAAGATCTTCATAGAATATGTAGGAGCAAATATGAGCATCCAAGTTCCGTTATCTGTTATTGACAGGAGATGTGTCTCAGTCATGTCTACATAGTTCTTGAACCCGTAGGGTCCGCACGCTTAACGTTCAGTGACGATTTGTTTTATGAGTTTATGTGATTTGATGACCGAAGTTTGTTAAGAGTCCCGGATGAGATCATGGATGTGATGAGGAGTCTCGAAATGGTCGAGACAAAAAGATTCATATATTGGAAGGCTACATTCAGACACCGGAATGGTTCGGGTCGTTTCAGATAAGTTTCGGAGTACCGGGGGTTACCGGACCCCCCCCCCCCCCCGAAAGTTATTGGGCCTCATGGGCCTTAGTGTAGTAGAGAGAGAGCCGACCAGGAGGTGGTGCGCGCCTCCCTTGCCCCAATTCGAATTGGACAAGGGGAAGGGGAGGCACCCCCTCCTTCCTTCTCTCCTCCTCCTCCTTCCCCCCTTCTCCCACTTGGAATAGGAAAGGGGGGGGGGGCGAATCCTACTAGGTTTGAAGTCCTAGTAGGACTCCCCGCCATGGCTGGCCTCCTCCTCCCCCTCCTTTATATACGTGGGAACGGGCACCCTAGGACACACAAGTGGATCTTTTAGCCGTGTGTGTGCCCCCTTCCACGGTTACACACCTCAGTTATATCATCGTAGTGCTTAGGCAAAGCCCTGTGCCGGTAACTTCATCATCACCATCGCCACGCCATCGTGCTGACGAAACTCTCCCTCGGCCTCAACTGGATCAAGAGTACGAGGGACGTCATCGAGCTGAACGTGTGCTGAACACGGAGGTGCCATACGTTCGGTGCTAGGATCGGTCGGATCATGAAGACGTACGACTACATCAACTGCATTAATAAAACACTTCCGCTTTTGGTCTACAAGGGTACATGGACACACTCTCCCCGCTCGTTGCTATACTTCTCCTAGATAGATCTTGCGTGATCGTAGGATTTTTTTTGAAATTACTGCGTTCCCCAGCAGTGGCATCCGAGCCAGGTCTATGTGTAGATGTTATATGCACGAGTAGAACACAAAGAGTTGTGGGCGATAATAGTCATACTGCTTACCACCAACGTCTTACTTTGATTCGGCAGTATTATTGGATGAAGCAGCCCGGACCAACATTACATGACCGCGTTCATGAGACTGGTTCTACCGACGTGCTTTTGCACATAGGTGGCTGGTGGGTGTCTGTTTCTCCAACTTTAGTTGAATCGAGTTTGACTACGGCCGGTCCTTGTTGAAGGTTAAAACAACACACTTGACGAAAAATCGTTGTGGTTTTGATGCGTAGATAAGAACGGTTCTTGCTAGAAGCCCATAGCAGCCACGTAAAATTTACAACAACAGAGTAGAGGACATCTAACTTGTTTTTGCAGGGCTTGCTGTGATGTGATATGGTCAAGACATGATGTGATATAAATTGTTGTATGAGACGATCATGTTTTGTACTCCCTCTATTCACTTTTGTAAGACCTTGAAGACATTTCAGACAATGTGCAAAAAAACCTATCTTGAGTTGTCTGAAACGACTTACAAAAGTGAACGGAGGGAGTAACAAAGTTATCGGCAACTGGCAGGAGCAATATGGTTGTCGCTTTATTGTATGCAATGCAATCGCCATGTACGTAATTGTTTTACTTTATCACTAAGCAGTAGCGATAGTCGTAGAAGCAATAGTTGGCGAGACGACAACGATGCTACGATGGAGATCAAGGTGTCGTGCCGGTGACGATGGATATCATGACGATGCTTCGGTGATGGAGATCATGAGCACAAGATGAGGACGGCCATATCATGTCACATATTTTGATTGCATGTGATGTTTATCTTTTATGCATCTTATTTTGCTTAGTACGACAGTAGTATTATAAGATGATCCCTCACTAAATTTCAAGGTACAAGTGTTCTCCCTGAGTATGCACCATTGCTATAGTTCGTCGTGCCGAGACACCACGTGATGATCGGGTGTGATAAGCTCTACGTTCACATACAATGGGTACAAGCCATTTTTGCACACGCAGAATACTCGGGTTAAACTTGACGGTCCTAGAATATGCAGATATGGCCTTGGAACACTGAGACCGAAAGGTCAAACGTGAATCATATAGTAGATATGATCAATATAGTGATTTTCACCATTGAAAACTACTCCATCTCACGTGATGATCGGACATGGTTTAGTTGATTTGGATCACGTGATCATTTAGATGACTAGAGGGATGTCTATCAAAGTGGGAGTTCTTAAGTAATATGATTAATTGAACTTTAATTTATGATGAACTTAGTCCCTAATAGTTATTTTGCATGTCTAGGTTATTGTAGATCAATGGCCCGTGCTACTGTTCCTTTGAATTTTAATGCGTTCCTAGAGAAAGCTAAGTTGAAAGATGATGGCAGCAACTATCCAGACTGGGTCCATAACTTGAGGATTATCCTCATTGCTGCACAGAAGAATTACGTCCTGGAAGCACCAATGGGTGCCAGGCCTACTGCAGATGCTACTGATGACGTTAAGAACGTCTGGCAGAGCAAAGCTAATGACTACTCGATAGTTGAGTGTGCCATCCTTTACGACTTAGAATCGGGACTTCAAAAACGTTTTGAACGTCATGGAGCATATGAGATGTTCCAAGAGTTGAAGTTAATATTTCAAGCAAATGCCCGAGTTGAGAGATATGAAGTCTCCAACAAGTTCTACAACTTCAAAATGGAGGACAATAGTTCTTTCAGTGAACACATACTCAGAATGTCTGGGTACCATAACCACTTGAGCCAGCTGGGAGTTAATCTTCCTGATGATAGTGTCATTTACAGAGTTCTTCAATCACTACCACCAAGCTATAAAGGCTTCGCGATGAACTATAATGTGCAAGAGATGAACAAGACTATGCCCGAGCTCTTCATGATGCTAAAGGCTGCGGAGGTAGAAATCAAAAAGGAGCATCAAGTGTTGATGGTCAATAAGACCACTAGTTTCAAGAAAAAAGGCAAAGGGAAGACGGGGAACTTCAAAAAGAATGACAAGAAAGTTGCTGCTCAAGAGAAGAAACCCAAGTCTGGACCTAAGCCTGAAACTGAGTGCTTCTACTGCAAAGGGAGTGGTCACTGGAAGCGGAACTGCCCCAAGTATTTGGCGGATAAGAAGGATGGCAAAGTGAAAGGTATATTTGATATACATGTTATTGATGTGTACCTTAATAATTCTCGTAGTAGCGCCAGGGTATTTGATACTGGTTCTGTTGCTCATATTTGCAACTCGAAACAGGGGCTACGGATTAAAGAAAGATTGGCTAAGGACGAGGCAACGATGCGCGTGGGAAATGGTTCCAAGGTCGATGTGATCGCCGTCGACACGCTACCTCTACATCTACCTTCGGGATTAGTTTTAGACCTGAATAATTGTTATTTGGTGCCAGCGTTGAGCATGAACATTATATCTGGATCTTGTTTGATGCGAGACGGTTATTCATTTAAATCAGAGAATAATGGTTGTTCTATTTATATGAGTAATATCTTTTATGGTCATGCACCCTTGCTGAGTGGTCTATTTTTGTTGAATCTCGATAGTGATGATACACATATTCATAATATTGAAGCCAAAAGATGCAAAGTTGATAATGATAGTGCAACTTATTTGGTGGCACTGTTGTTTCGGTCATATCGGTGTAAACCGCATGAAGAAAATCCATGCTGATGGACTTTTGGAATCACTTGATTATGAATTACTTGGTGCTTGCGAACCGTGCCTCATGGGCAAGATGACTAAAACTCCGTTCTCCAGAACAATGGAACGAGCTACTGACTTATTGGAAATAATACATACAAATGTATGCGGTCCAATGAGTGTTGAGGCTCGTGGCGGGTATCGTTATTTTCTTACCTTCACAGATGATTTGAGCAGATATGGTTATATCTACTTAATGAAGCATAAGTCTAAAACATTTGAAAAGTTCAAAGAATTTCAGAGTGAAGTGGAAAATCATCGTAACAAGAAAATAAAGTTTCTACGACTTGACCGTGAAGGAGAATATTTGAGTTATAAGTTTGGTCTTCATTTGAAACAACATGGGATTGTTTCACAACTTACGCCACCTGGAACACCACAACGAAATGGTGTGTCCGAACGTCGTAACCATACTTTATTGGATATGGTGTGATCTATGATGTCTCTTACTGATTTACCGCTATCATTTTGGGGTTATGCTTTAGAGACGGCTGCATTCAGTTTTAATAGGGCACCATCAAAATCCATTGAGACGACGCCTTATGAACTGTGGTTTGGCCAGAAACCAACATTGTCGTTTCTTAAAGTTTGGGGCTGCGATGCTTATGTGAAAAAGCTTCAACATGATAATCTCGAACCCAAATCGGAGAAGTGTGTCTTCATAGGATACCGAAAGGAAACTGTTGGGTACACCTTCTATCACAGATCCGAAGGCAAAATATTTGTTGCTAAAAATGGATCCTTTCTAGAGAAGGAGTTTCTCTCGAAAGAAGTTAGTGGGAGGAAAGTAGAACTTGATGAGGTAATTGTACCTTCTCCCTTATTGGAAGTAGTTCATCACAGAAATCAGTTCCAGTGATTCCTACACCAATTAGTGAGGAAGCTAATGATGATGATCATGAAACTTCGGATCAAGTTACTACCAAACCTCGTAGGTCTTCCAGAGTAAGATCCGCACCAGAGTGGTATGGTAATCCTGTTCTGGAAGTCATGTTACTAGACCATGGTGAACCTATGAACTATGAGGAAGCGACGATGAGCCCAGATTCCGCAAAATGGCTTGAGACCATGAAATCTGAGATGGGATCCATGTATGAGAACCAAGTGTTGACTTTGGCGGACTTGCCCGATGATCGGCAAGCCATAGAAAATAAATGGATTTTCAAGAAGAAGACCGACGCTGATAGTAATGTTATAGTCTACAAAGCTCGACTTGTTGCGTAAGTTTTCGACAAGTTCAAGGAGTTGACTACGATGAGACTTTCTCACCCATAGCGATGCTTAAGTCTGTCTGAATCATGTTAGCAAGTGCCGCATTTTATGATTATGAAATTTAGCAGATGGATGTCAAAACTGCATTCCTGAATGGATTTCTCGAAGAAGAGTTGTATATGATGCAACCAAAAGGTTTTGTTGATCCAAAGGGTGCTAACAAAGTGTGCAAGCTCCAACGATCCATTTATGGACTAATGCAAGCTTCTCAGAGTTGGAATAAAAGCTTTGATAGTGTGATCAAAGCATATGGTTTTATACAAACTTTTGGAGAAGCCTGTATTTACAAGAAAGTGAGTGGGAGCTCTGTAGTATTTCTAATATTATATGTGGATGGCATATTGTTGATTGGAAATGATATAGAATTTCTGGATAGCACAAAGGAATACTTGAATAACAGTTTTTCAATGAAAGACCTCGGTGAAGCTGCTTACATATTGGGCATCAAGATCTATAGAGATAGATCAAGACGCTTAATTGGACTTTCACAAAGCACATACCTTGATATAGTTTTGAAGAAGTTCAAAATGGATCAGTCAAAGAAAGGGTTCTTGCCTGTGTTACAAGGTGTGAAGTTGAGTCAGAATCAATGCCCGACCACTACAGAAGATAGAGAGAAAATGAAAGTCATTCCCTATGCTTCAACCATAGGTTCTATCATGTATGCAATGCTGTGTACTAGACCTGATGTGTGCCTTGCTATAAGCATAGCAGGGAGGTACCGAAGTAATCTCGGAGTGGAGCACTGGACAGCTGTCAAGAACATCCTGAAATACCTAAAAAGGACTAAGGATATGTTTCTTCTTTATGGAGGTGACAAAGAGCTCGTGGTAAATGGTTACATCGATGCAAGCTTTGACACTGATCCGGATGACTCTAAGTCACAAACCAGATACGTATTTTTATTGAATGGAGGAGCTGTCAGTTGGTGCAGTTCCAAGAAAAGCGTCGTGGCGGGATCTATGTGTGAAGCGAAGTACATTGCTGGTTCGAAAGCAGCAAATGAAGGAGTCTAGATGAAGGAGTTCATATCCGATCTAGGTGTCATACCTAGTGCATCGGGTCCAATGAAAATATTTTGTGACAATACTGGTGCAATTGCCTTGGCAAAGGAATCCAGATTTCACAAGAGAACCAAGCACATCAAGAGACGCTTCAATTCCATCTGTCATCAAGTGTCGGAAGGGTACATAGATATTTTCAAGATACATACGGATCTGAATGTTGTAGACCCATTGACTAAGACTCTTCCATGAGCAAAACATGATCATCACCAAAATTCCATGGGTGTTAGAATCATTACTATGTAATCTAGATTATTGACTCTAGTGCAAGTGGGAGACTGAAGTAAATATGCCCTAGAGGCAATAATAAAGTTATTATTTATTTCCTTATTTCATGATAAATGTTTATTATTCATGCTAGAATTGTATTAACCGGAAACCTAGTACATGTGTGAATACATAGACAAAATATATTGTCCCTAGTATGACTCTACTTGACTAGCTCATTAATCAAAGATGGTTATGTTTCCTAATCATATAAATGTGTTGTCATTTGAAGAACGGGATCACATCATTAGGATAATGATGTGATGGACATGACCCATCGGTTAGCCTAGCATTATGATCGTTAGAGTTTCATTGCTACTACTTTCTTCATGACTTATACATGTTCCTCAGACTATGAGATTATGCAACTCCGAATACCGGAGGAACACTTTGTGTGCTACCAAACGTCACAACGTAAAAGGGTGATTATAAAGGTGCTCTAGAGGTGTCTCCGAAGGTGTTTATTGGGTTGGCATAGATCGAGATTAGGATTTGTCACTCCGTGTTTCGGAGAGGTATCTCTGGGCCCTCTCGGTAATGCTCATCACTATAAGCCTTGCAAGCAATGTGACTAATGAGTTAGTTGCGGGATGAAATATTACAGAACGAGTAAAGAGACTTGCCGGTAACGAGATTGAACTATATGATGATACCGACGATCGAATCTCGGGCAAGTAACATACCGATGACAATGGGAACAACGTATATTGTTATGCGGTTTGACTGATAAAGATCTTCGTAGAATATGTAGGAGCCAATATGAGCATCCAGGTTCTGCTATTGGTTATTGACTGGATATGTGTCTCGGTCATGTCTACGTAGTTCTCGAACCCGTAGGGTCCGCATGCTTAATGTTCAATGACGATTTGTATTGTGAGTTTATGTGATTTGATGACCGAAGTTTGTTCGGAGTCTCGGATGAGATCACGGACGCGACGAGGAGTCTCGAAATGGTCGATACATAAAGATTCATATATTGGAAGGCTACATTCGGACACCGGAATGGTTCGGGTCATTTCGAATAAGTTTCGGAGTACCACGGGTTACCGCAACCCGCCCCCGGGGGAAGTTATTGGGCCTCATGGGCCTTAGTGGAGAAGAGAGAGGGCCAGCCAGGAGGTGGCACGCGCCCCCTTGACCTAATCGGATTTGGACAAGGGGAAGGGGCGGTGCCCCCCTCCTTCCTGTTGGGGAACGTAGTAATTTCAAAAAAATTCCTACGCACATGCAAGATCATGGTGATGCATAGCAACTAGAGGGGAGAGTATGTCCACGTACCCTCGTAGACCGAAAGCGGAAGCGTTAGCACAACACGTACCTTCGTACCCCTTGCCCCCGTATATAAAGGAGCAAGGGGGAGGCCGGCCAGCCTTGGGGCGCACCAAGGAGGGGAGGAGTCCTCCTCCTAGTAGGAGTAGGACTCCCCTCTATCCTAGTCCAACTAGGAAAAGGAAGGGGGAAGGAAGGAGAGGGAAAGGAGAAGGAAAGGCCCCCCCCCTCCCTAGTCCAATTCGTACCCCCTATAGGGAGGGGGCGCAGCTGCCCCTTGTGGGCTGCCTTCCCTCTTCCCTATGGCCCATGTAGGCCCAATAGTCCCCCCGGGGTTTCCGATAACCCCCCGGCACTCTGATAAATACCCGAATCACTCGGAACCTTTTCGATGTCCGAATATAGTCGTCCAATATATCGATCTTTACGTCTCGACCATTTCGAGAATCTCCGTCATGTACTTGATCTTGTCCGGGAATCTGAACTACCTTCGGTACATCAAAACACATAAACTCATAATACAAATCGTCATCGAACTTTAAGCGTGCGGACCCTACGGATTCGAGAACTATGTAGACATGACCGTGACTCGTCTCCGGTCAATAAACAATAGCGGAACCTAGATGCTCATATTGGCTCCCACATATTCTACGAGCATCTTTATCGGTCAAACCGCATAACAACATACCTTGTTCCCTTTGTTATCGGTATGTTACTTGCCCGAAATTCGATCGTCGGTATCTCAATACCTAGTTCAATCTCGTTACTGGCAAGCCTCTTTACTCGTTCCGTAATACATCATCCTGTAACTAACTCATTAGTTACATTGCTTGCAAGGCTTATAGTGATGTGCATTACCTAGTGGGCCCAGAGATACCTCTTTGACAGTCGGAGTGACAAATCCTAATCTCGAAATACGCCAACCCAACAAGTACCTTCGGAGACACCTGTAGAGCACTTTTATAATCACCCAGTTACGTTGTGACGTTTGGTAGCACACAAAGTGTTCCTCCGGTAAACGGGCGTTGCATAATCTCATAGTTATAGGAACATGTATAAGTCGTGAAGAAAGCAATAACAACATACTAAACAATCAAGTGCTAAGCTAACAGAATGGGTCAATTCAATCACATCATTCTCCTAATGATGTGATCCCGTTAATCAAATGACAACTCATGTCTATGGTTAGGAAACTTAACCATCTTTGATTAACGAGCTAGTCAAGTAGAGGCATACTAGTGACACTATGTTTGTCTATGTATTCACACATGTATTATGTTTTCGGTTAATACAATTCTAGCATGAATAATAAACATTTATCATGAAAAAGGAAATAAATCATAACTTTATTATTGCCTCTAGGGCATATTTCCATCACTTCCTTCTCTCCCCCTCCTCCTTCCCCCCTTCTCCCACTTGGAATAGGGAAGGGGGGTGGGCGAATCCTACTAGGTTTGGAGTCCTAGTAGGACTCCCCCCATGGTGCGCCTCCCCCTTGGCCGGCCTCCTCCCCCCTCCTTTATATACGTGGGAAGGGGGCACCCTAGGACACACAAGTTGATCTTTTAGCCGTGTGCGGTGCCCCCCTCCATAGTTACACACCTCAGTCATATCTTTGGAGTGCTTAGGAGAAACCCTGCGCCCGTAACTTCATCATCACCATTGCCACGCCGTCGTGCTGACGAAACTCTCCCTCGGCCTCAACTGGATCAAGAGTACGAGGGGCGTCATCGAGCTGAACGTGTGCTGAACATGGAGGTGCCGTACGTTCAGTGCTAGGATCGGTCGGATCGTGAAGACGTACGACTAGATCAACCGAGTTGATAAAACGCTTCCGCTTTCGGTCTACAAGGGTACGTGGACACACTCTCCCCGCTCATTGATATGCTTCTCCTAGATAGATCTTGCGTGATCATAGGAATTTTTTGAGATTACTGCATTCCCCAACAAATAGTATTATACATAACAAACGGGTAGGGGTGGGAGGGGGCAGGAGATCGACAACACTCTTTCTTCTAGGGTTTGGGTGGCCTCGAGAGTTGGTCGGGCGAGCGGACCGGGGGTAAATTTTGAA
Source organism: Triticum dicoccoides (assembly GCF_002162155.2). Lineage (NCBI taxonomy): Eukaryota > Viridiplantae > Streptophyta > Magnoliopsida > Poales > Poaceae > Triticum > Triticum dicoccoides. The sequence goes on along the minus strand of NC_041389.1, from coordinate 28,943,093 downwards.
TATATGAGTTTTTACTCCCTCTCTCCATAACAAAAGTAAATTTCATTATCATCATGCCCATTAGTAAAGTTGAACATTTTAACTTGGTAAATTTTAACCAAGTAAATAGTAAAACTTAGTAACTTAGTAAATTTTAACAAATTTCTATGAACAAAAAAATCATCATATGAACATTTTCTATATACATACATACATACATACATACATGGACAAAAAAATTCTACGAACAAAAAAATCATCGTATGAACATTCTCTATATACATCCATCCATCCATACATACATACATACATACATGGACAAAAAATTGCTATGAACAAAAAAATTCCATGACCAAAAAATGATCATATGAACATTTTCTATATACATCCATCCATACATACATACATGGACAAAAAAATGATATGAAACAAAATGCTATGAACAAGGGGTGGTGGCGGCGGCTAAGTAGAGCAGAGCAGGGGCGGCGGGTAGCAGAGGAGGGCAGCGGCGGAGGCTAAGCAGAGTAGGGGCGGCAACGGCGGCTAAGCAGAACAGGGGCGACGGCGGGAGCGCAGGCCGGGGAAGGGGTCGGGGAGCTCACTAAGGGTTGGCGTCGGGGCAGGGAGCGGCGGCCGGCGTCGGGGGCAAAGGACGGCGACAAGGGCAAGGGACAGCAACGAGGAGCGGCAGAGCAGCCTGGCGGGGTCGTGCGTTCGGCGTCGGGGGAGAGAATGGGGAGAAAACTACTAAGTGCATGTTGTATACCCCACCCTTTGGTCCCGGTTGGTGGCTCCAACCGGGACAGGCGAAATGGCGGGAAGCCTTTCGTCCCGGTTGGAGCCACCAATCGGGACCAAAGGCCTCGCACAGCGGTATCAAAAGTTTATATATAAACCCTGGTGCGACTTCCATTTCATGGTCTGATACGTCTCCAACGTATCTATAATTTTTTATTGTTCCATGCTATTCTATTATCTGTTTTGGATGTTTAATAGGCATTTATATGGCATTTTATATTATTTTTGAGACTAACCTATTAACCGAGAGCCCAGTGCCAGTTTCTGTTTTTTTGCCTATTCTAGAGTTTCGCAGAAAAGGAATACCAAACGGAGTCCAAACAGCATGAAACTTTCACGATGATCTTTCTTGGACCGAAAGGAAACCGGAAGACTTGGAGATGAAGTCAGAGACGCAACGAGGCGGCCACGAGGCAGGAGGGTGCGCCCCTACCTCGTGGGCCCCTCGTAGCTCCCTGGCCTAGTTCCTTCGCCTATATATACTCTTATACCATAAAAATATCCAGGGGATCCACAAAACCACTTTTCCACCGCCGCAACCTTCTATACCCATGAGATCCCATCTAGGGGCCTTTTTCGACGTCCTGCAGGAGGAGGATTCGATCACATAGGGCTTCTACATCAACTCCATTACCTCTCCGATGAAGTGTAAGTAGTTTACCGTAGAACTTCAGGTCCATAGCTAGTAGCTAGCTGGCTTCTTCTCTCTCTTTGATTCTCAATACCATGTTCTCCTCGATGTTCTTGGAGATCTATTCAATGTAATATTCTTTAGCGGTGTGTTTGCCGAGATCCGATGAATTCTGGATTTATGATTAGATTATCTATTAATATTATTTGGTTCTTCTCTGAATTCTTATATGCATGATTTGATATCATTGCATGTCTCTTCGAATTATTGGGTTTAGTTTGGTCTACTAGATTGATCTTTCTTGCAATGGGAGAAGTGCTTAGCTTTGGGTTCAATCTTGTGGTGTCCTTTCCCAGTGACAGTAGGGGCAACAAGGCACGTAATGTCACTACAAAAAAAAGACACATCCGTGACATTTTGGGCCGAGCGACATTTTTTCTGTCATACTTATGACACTTCTATGAAGATAAATGTGACAAAACCCGGTATCATCATAGATGTGGTGGGCTCCTACTTCTATGACAAAAAATCATGACAGAAAATGGGCTTTTCGTCCTAGGCGGGCCGGAGACGCAGCTGCATGACATTCTTTGGGCTGTCCATGACAGAAAAAACCATGGTAGAAGCAAGGGCGAGGAATACGGTGGGTCCCTGCTGTTAGGTGGAGGAATCATTATTTTCCGCCTAATAAGGAGGCACTTCCTTGCTGCGACCGTGGGCCCACCTGTCAGCCTCTCCACGTACAGTCCACGTCCGATGGAAGTCATTCCTTGACCACGTTGACCATGCCGCGCCGAGAGCACCAGGGATGTGGACGACAGTGAGGCCTAGGAAGGGGACGACGTGGAGCCGGGGAAGATGCAAAAGTGGAAGCCCACGCGGAGAGGAATACGAGGTTTCACTGGTTCGGCTACGGTGTGAGGCTGCCGTCACCGCAGGGCCTGGCCAGCGGTTGGAATAGTAGGGGCGGTGAGACCTCTGGGCAGCACAACCGTCCACGGGAGGCAGGAGCATGCGGCACGACCAGCGCTGCTTTGGGCGGCTGCAGCAAGAAGACCAGAGGTTGAAGAAGCACTACGGCCATTGGATGGACATCGTACGGTCACTGGAGCTAGAATCATTCATATTGACTAAGTTGACAAAGCCCTCTGTCCCTGTAAACTTAGTAGGCCCACAAGTTAGCCTCCCACCAAGGTGCGTCCAAGCTAGCAGGGGAGTATTCATTTTTTAAGCGTAATAAGGAGGCACTTCCGGTGGGTCCGAGCTGACAGCGGGGGGAACGTTTTTTTCGCGAAATACGGTGGCCCGTCTGGTGGGTCCTAGTGTCAGGGGGGAAACATTTTTTCGTGAAATAATATGGCTCGTCTAGTGGGTCCCTGATGTCAGGTGGAGGAATAATTATTTGAGTGTAATAAGGAGGTACTTCCTTGCGGCCGCCGTGGACCCAGCTGTCAGCCTCTCCATGTACAGTACTCTTCCGATGGAAGTCGGTCGTTGACCACGTCGCGCCGAGAGCACCAGTCTGGTGGACGACGGTGAGGCCTAGGAAGGGGACGACGCGGAGCCGGGGAAGACACAACAGTGGAAGCCCGCGCGGAGAGGAGTACGAGGGTTCACTGGTTCGACTGTGATGTGAGGTTGCCGTCACCGCAGAATAACAGGGGGTGTGGGTGAGTGGAGGGATGGCCTGGCCAGCGGTGGGAGTAGTATGGGGGCGGTGAGGCCTCCACGGCAGCACAGCCGGCCACGGGAGGCAGGAGCAGGCGACACGACCGGCGCTGCTTTGGGCAGCTGGAGCAAGAAGACCAAAGGTTGAAGAAGCACTACGACCGTTGGATGGACATTGTGCGGTCACTGAAGCTAGAATCATTTATATTGACTAAGTTGACAAAGCCCTTGGCAGGCGCAACTTAGTAGGCCCACAGGTCAGCCTCCGAAACGGTGCACCCCAGATGTCAGAGGGAGGAATCATTTTTTGGGCGGTCGAAGCTAAGAATATCCGTGATTGAAAAAGAAGCACGACATCCGTTGGATAGACATCCAACGGCCACTGCTGCTAGAACCGTGTGTTGACTATAATAAGTTGACAAAGCCTTGCATAAGCATCAACTTATTTTTTTTAGGGGACGCGTCAACTTAGTAGGCCCACAAGTGTGTGGCAGAGAACTTATAGCCCATTTGCGATTTGTATGAATGTACAACCCATTTTTGAATTTTAATGGAATTTACTACAGCCCATTTACAGTTTGTTAAAAGTACAACCCATTTTCTAGCTAGGACAACGATTAATAATTTAAACCAACCGTTGAAGACATAATTCAATAAAATTTCCCACATTTTGATGGGATCCGAAATATTTTTATCCCGAAATTTCTAGTCAGATTAAATATAAATTTCTACTACGTAAAAATCCAACGAAACATTGCGCACACAACAATGAAAATTAAAGATTTTCAAAATCCATAAATAATATTTTATAAATTAATTTCGTGTTTGGTGCATTTTTTATAGTTACTGCCCCGTTTTTATAATTACATCCCATTTATTATTTTTTAAAGCCCATTTTCCTGTTAAGCCTAATGCATCCCTTCTAGGAAAGTTTTGCAGCCCAGTGGGGCGGAGAATAACAAGTTGACCTTGCCTGGGTATTCCTCAAAAAAACGTATAGCTGGGCTAGCCATGTTCATCTTGAAAAAATTAATATCTGGGCTGGATATTTGGCCTGGGGTAGACGGGCCATAGCCTGCCCAGTTAATACCCTGCGCTCCTCTAAAAAACAACGAAATCATCGCCAAGAAAAACTCTGCAGTGCTCACGCCTCAAAAACACAAATATTGCTCGAGCTGCTTGGGCCTAGCTGTCGGTCGCACCTTGTGCAATTCTCTTGTTTATATTGACTACATAGGTTGACAATGGTGTGGGACCGTGATGTCAGGAAACCAGGAGGAAGCAAAAAAAAAGTTGTACATAATAAGGAGGCACTTGCGTATGTACGGCTATGGCCCTAGTAGGTCCCTAGTGTCATCCAGTCAAAATAAAGTCATCTCCTGAATCCTCATGTTTGTTGATGATGTTAATAATGCTCGGCGCCACTGCGAGCGCAACAACTCGAAGGACGATGGGGAGGGCCTCGCGGGCCCTACGGATGGTCTGATACAGCACCCACTGCTCATTTAGGAAGCCAGGATCATCGGACACCTATGAGCACCTTCGAGAAACTGAGACGACATGAAATGGTAAGGCCACGCTTGGGAGCTCTGGTTTATTTCAAACCTGTATTAACATACAAGTGTAATTTACTCGTCATCAGAAACAACGCGTAATATACAGGCGTAATGAAACCGAGGGCCCGAGGTCTGTAAGTAAAACCGGCGGGTTACGCGTGTAATTTGAGAGACTAGTGCATATTTTACGAGCACTGCTATATGGACGACATTACCAGACGATACATGCACGACGTGCGTATCATGCCATCCATGGGCAAGGCTGAAATAGTAGCTAACGGCTGGATTAGCAATCGTCCGAGTGTCGTTCAACGTTTTTATCGTGTGTGAATTACTTCCGATATTTTACTAGTCGAAATCGACCAACCAAGCACTTCGCCCGAGACCATCTGCTTTTATTTACAAGCGTCAGTTTTACAAGCGGTTTTGGTTGGAAAACGACGATCCAATCATGGCCTAATATCATGAGTTCATCGGAAGATCATATGGTTTCACGTCTAACCTACCCAACTTGTCGTATAGGCTATGAATGAAACATAAGACGATGAACTTCTTAAGCACGAAAACAACAGAAGAGGATGATATTCTTAACAAGCAAATCACTGGCATTAGATTGACATGCAAAATAATACGAAGCATTATTCTCAGGAGGCACGGTGAACAGCTCGTGATGCCGCATGCCACAACATTCCAAGCTCAACTTTGCAATCAAACACAAGGTCTGGCATTACATAGACAATATTCAGAAAAAACTCTTAACATAGGAATATCTCAGCAGAGTAACTATTTACTTCTAAACTGAACACAGGAATAGGAAAAAACAATCGATGCTGCTCATAGCAAGGGCGTCTCACTCAAAAATATCAAATGCATGTCTTCTGGCTAACATCAATGAGCAAATTTGGACAAGGTTTTCCAATTCCAATATACTCCCTCTGTAAACTAATATAAGAGCGTTTAGATCACTAAAGTAGTGATCTAAACGCTCTTATATTAGTTTATAGAGGGAGTATTAAAATAACGTCTTCTTGCTAACATCAATGATTAAACTTTGACAAGCTTTTCCCATTCAAAATATGTAATGCATATGATCCTGGAGTCCTGTCGTAGCTTCTTGTACTTGTTTGGGCACTTTTTGCCCAATGCACTCCATGTGTTGTAGAATTGCCAATGCTCTCTGCAAATTAGTCATGTCACTAGCGTCTAATAATACTCTGTAAAGCTTCTCGGTCATTCCTTCTGTAAAGTAGTGCAAACAGTGACTGCTTCTTTCTGCAAAGTGGAACGACCAACTGGACCCAGTAATGCAGCAATTTGCCTTGGACACATTGGCTCCTTTTGTGCAGTTCAACTAAAATCGAAGTCGGAATAAAACCGATGTTTAATTTTGATATCCCTGTAAGCAACTATAGGTATAAGGGAAACAATTACTGAGAAATAACGGTTGATGACTTGTACTCCCAGAAGAAAAGCATCTACTGATCTACCTTATCTTAATGGGAAACAAAGCAGTAGAGTAGCAATTCTCCATCAGTGTGATTCATTCATATTGACTGAGTCATTATCTTAACAATGCCTTGTTTCAACATGTATAAAGAACGACAAAGCAGAAAAGTACCATTCCTAAAACAATGCAACTGATTCATTTTAACAGAGACATTATCTTAACAATACCTTGGTTAAACATGTAGAAAGAACTACAAAGCATGATAGTACCATTCCTAACAAGTGTTGCAGTTTTGAACTAAGATTCAATAGTTAATTAATTTCAAGAGTGACATTGCTTAATTTTACCAGTGGCATTAGATTAATGAAAAGCATAAACAGTTCTAGGGGAGAGTGGGCGCAACAACACCATGTGCTTCCATCTACTTATAAAGGGGGTGATGCCGAGTTTGTTGTAACAAAGCAACAAGCATCATGTCTGGGTTAGTACCATTTTTGTTCACTACTTAATGGGAAAAGAGAGCAATACAATAGCTTCAATTCAACATTTATTTAAAACAATACCAATACAAGTAGCACAACATCTCAAAACACACTGCACAATCATGTGGATGAAGGCAAGTACCAACCTGTCATGATGCTCACAAGATAATGTACGAATCTGCCAACACGAATAGGAAATCCAATCTCATTTTGTGCAGTTGCACTGAAATCAAGCAAAGTGTTTTGCGTAGCGAAGCAAAATGTCGCAATAGCAACAACTTGAATAGATATCCCTGTTTAAACAGAGGCAAAAAGGGAATCAATTACTAGCTAATAAAGGAGGATGAAACATGCGGCCACAAAAATGGTAATCCCGCCAATCCCTAACAAGTGTTGCAGTTTTGAAATAAGATTCAGTAGTTAATTCTGAGAGTGGCATTGCTTAATTTTACCAGCGGCATTAGATTAACAAAAAGCATAAACAGTTCCAGGGGAGAGTGGGCGCAACAACACCATGTGCTTCCATCTACTTATAAAGGGGGTGATGCAGAGTTTGTTGTAACAAAGCAACAAGCATCATGTCTGGGTTGGTACCATTTTTGTTCACTACTTAATGGGAAAAGAGAGCAATACAATAGCTTTAATTCAACATTTGTTTAAAACAGTACCAATACAAGTAGCACAACATCTCAAAACACACTACACGATCATGTGGATGAAGGCAAGTACCAACCTGTCATGACGCACACAAGATCATGTACGAATCTGCCAACATGAATAGGAAATCCAGTCTCATTTTGTGCAGTTGCACTGAAATCAAGAAAAGTGTTTCGAGTAGCGAAGCAAAATTTCGCAATAGCAACAAGTTGAATAGATACCCCTGTTTTAACAGAGGCAAAAAAGGAAACAATTACTTGCCGATAAAGGAGGATATAACAAACGGTGACAGAAAGAAGCATCTTACTTATCTTGGATGGAAAACAAAGTAAGATAGTAGCATTTCTAAAACGGTTGCATTGATTCATATTAACAGAGACATTCTCTTAAAACAACATTCGTTAAAAAATGCAATTTACTTTTAATAGTGGCATTGCTTCAATTTTCCGGCGACATTCTTAGATTAACAACAGCAAAATAGCTGTATGGGACATGCCAGCACCATGTGCGTCCACACGTATAAATGGGTGCTGCAGAGTATGTAGCCAAGCAGCATATATGCGTTGGTCCCATATTTGTTCTCTTTGAACCTTTTTCCTATGTGAGGGCAGCAAATCTAGTCCTGCACAAACTACCCGACCCCCCAGTTTCTTTCCCTTTTCAACAAAGAGATCGGTTCCTTATAGATGTGTGTACTGGGTTACCCCCTTTTTCCCTTTTCGACCAACAAAGCGGCTGGATAGCCAGTCTATACTACATTCCATCCCTCCTTTCCTCATTGAACCACGTCCTAGATTCTTGCTCCAGCCCACCACACCGTTCATTCCTCTTTGAGCCAAGACCTAGATTCGACTACAGATCAAAAAAGATCCACATGCAGCTAGAGCAACGAGGGTTTCAAAGAAACTTATACCTTAGGGTTGTCGGGATGTGGCAAGGCGTGCGATGGGAGTCTGGATCTGCCCACACTATGTATGTCAGCGAGGAAGAAGGGGTCGGTGGCCCTCCTGCACAGGCGCTGGGTGAAAGAGAACAGCGCAGCCGGCAGTGGATTGCCTCCCTAGCCGAAGGCGATAGAGTGAACGATGCACCTCCTCCCCTTCCCGGTGCGACGGGATACAGACGCCTCCTTCACCAGCTATGAGGGGGGAGCGAGAGACATCACGCCAACGCAGTCTTGTTTAGATCTGGCGAAGAGAGGGTGAGAGACTGTGAATATAGCAAACCCTATCAAATGAACACTGAGCCTCGAGCGTGTATATATATATATATATATGTAGTGCGGAGAGAGTGTGGGGAGTGCAAACCCTAGTGAACAAGCGCTGACGCTCCAGCTTATATATATACTACTGTAGTACGAACTGAGCTCCGGTGTCTTCACTGCACTTGATTTTGGCTGTATGACAGGTGAGCCAGCTACATCTTGGGCCCACCTATCATAAACCCAAAGGCAGGTGCACTAAGTCAATGAAGCTGCGTCCATATAGTACTCTAGTGTATACGACTAATATATAGTGGAGTTGTTTTCTTATTCTCTCCATAACAATCGTTTTAAATTGTGTAAGTACGAAACGAAACTCTTTATTTAATGTACAGTGAAGAAAACTACTACTACTTCCGATGAACTAATGATCCACGCGTCCTGGTCGCACTTCCTGTCCTTCACGTGCGGTACACTACCCTCCATTAAGTGAACAACCCAAATTATCGGAAACGTGTGAGAGTGTGTACAAATAAAGAATTTTAATTTCAATTATCGGAAAGGTTTGAGAGTATTACAAAGTTTGACTTCAGTCAAATCTAATATGCGGAGTAAATAAAAATGGAGGGCTACTACGTCCATCCGGGTTTTTAGTCCACACCATTTTTTAAATCAAAGTTAATAGCTGGACAAATAAAATTACAGGGGAGCTGGAGACAAAGTTGTGAGAAGGCTTAGAAATCAATACAAAACTTATACTTTTAGTATCAACGTCGATCCTTCTTCGAGGAAACATTTGGTTCATAGCCAATTGTGTGATAAAATTGCACCAACGTGAAAGACGACTGCGTCTCCAACGCAACTAAGGTGAACTGAAGAAGGATATCATCTTTGTGTGTAACAAGCAAAGAGCACTGATGGAAGACAACATGTTTTTCATTGAAAATCGATCAGCTTCACCAGCCGACGCAACCATGAGGCGCAACCATGAGCATCGATAGGTCATCATGGTGATGCATCATCCATTTGGCATCAAGTTTGGGTGAGGCACCTATGAAGTTCGACAAATCCTCACTATGGTATGTTTCTTCTCAGTAATCAAGCTCGAGGAAGGAAGAACCATGTGGCAGAGGACAGTGTGGCGGAATAACAATGGCCATCCAATTTTGTGCAGTTCCACTAAAATTGAGGAAGACATGCCCGGGTATGGAGGTACGCATCTGTTTCCAAAAATATAAAAAAGGGATATAGTGTTTTTACTTTGTTTTACAAGATTAGCAACGACAACTCAATTATCAATAAGAATTAATGAAAATTACACCAACAAACAGAAGCATCATAATTATCTTGATGGGAACTAAACCAGGATACTCGAGAAAAAAAGCATTTCTTCATTTAACCAGTGATAGTACTACCACCATATGGACAATGACCGCACAACCACCATGTACTTTTTGTCGAAACAACATGTATACCTCCACCGAGGCATAAATCAGGACAACTTTTCGAGTGGCATTTCCTCTATAATAGTAGTAGTAGGTGATGTTGGACCAGCCGACGAACCCTAGCTACTATACATGGGGAGCTAGGGAGTATTCGCATAGAAGAAAACCCGCACGCAGCAACCTGGGGAGCTGGACCAGTACAAGAAGTTATACCTCAGGTGGGCGAGATGTTGTTTAGGCGGGCGGGCGGGATCTGCCCACACGACGACATCGAACAAGGGCGCGGAGGATCTTCGTCCGCGCCTGCGCCGACTCCGAGAGGACGGTGTGCATCGGCTTCCTCCATCGCCGACGGCCACAACATCAATGATGCACCTCCTCACCTCCCGCAGCGGACGGGATTCGGCCGAATCTGTGACCACCGATGAGGAGAGAGATAGAGTGGACACTGTCATCTTGTTTTCATATGGAGAGGGTGAGAGAGCGAGACACGAGAAACTCTATCAAACAAGAGGCTATAATGGAGTAAAAAAATCTCTCCATAGCAGTGGTTTTAAATAGAATACGCGCGTTCCCGGAAAAAAGAAATGAAAACTGGCGGACAATTTTTTAACGTACCAAGAAAGAAAACTCGATCAAAAACACGCCCCCGCTTCCAGGGCGCGAGAGTCGTCGCGCACACACACATAGACATAGAAATGCATATCCGTGTTTACGTAAAATTCCATTTCCATCTCCATCTCCATCTCCAGTCATATTTGTCCAACTGGCACATTATTTATGTTGTTAATTATATACGCACCAATATTAACGTACAACATCTCTTGTTTGCGGACGTCCGGACCGCTGCCACGGCTGGTCCTGACCAACCCAAACCCTCTTCATCACCCACGCGTGCTTCCCGCCCAAAACGGTCAGTGCCGCATTCATGCCCGGCTAGAGAGAATGCTACCTCTCACTGGCGCCGGCATTGAAGCGGTGCACCGGCCGAGAGAGCATCGCCCGCGCCGCTTCCTGGTGCACGCGACTGCTCCGCGTTCAAAGGTCGCAATAGCCGGCTACAACATGCATGTAAAAAGTTCTTGGGAGTCCATGCTACAGCTAGCTATCCTCCCCCAACTCGTCAATCTCTTCCACTAGTGCTAGTACTCCATGGAGCGATCCATCGACAAGCAGGCGGGAAAGTTATCGTATCCTCGGGTTGCGGTGAGTGGAATGCTGAGCGACCATGTGGGGTCGAGCCATGGAGGAGGGTGAGACACGAACACGACAGACGTGATTTAAACGTTGGTTTTGCTCGATGGCGCGATCCAACGAAACAAAACGTTGGTTTCTCTCTGTTTCCATTTTTTTCTTCGAAAAAACGGAAACTTTCCACTCCATTTTCATTCCTATTCCAAGGTTGTCCCATTACAACATTCCATCAAATACAAAGGAAAACTAACACGCATGCTGGTGCATCTCAATGATTCACAGATCATAGCCAATATTTACTTCACAACTGAAGACAAAAGTTGTGAGAGCGTGTACGAAATAAAACTACTGATGGGGTCACTACGACTTAAACCCTAAACCCTAAACATGATTTAATTTCCTGGCCAGGTAGAACCTGTCGTAGGAAAGACAGCTGGCACCTTCGGATCATACGATGCTTTTGTGCAGTTCCACTAAAATCGACCTGAGCATCCCTGATGGCAAAGATATTGAAGAAGCGTGATTAGAATAATAGTACTGGCACTAGTTCATGAGACATAAACTCATCACAAGTAGAAGCCGGTAGAAGTAGATAAAGATCGACATGGAGATGGAGCTACGACAATGGAGCAAGCCGGCTCCAAAAGGAAGATGGACTACTTGGGACATCGGGCTGTAGCTAGAAGGGCGGTTGGGATGCGGCATCGGCCCATACCGCGGTGACCCCCGATTGGGACGCACCGACTGTGGGTTTTCTCCCTCGCCGATGTCGACCGCGTCTACGCTAAACATTGTTCCCTTCCCCCAGCTGCGGGATTAGGCCCGTTGTTCCATGCTTGTGAAGAGAGCAACCTAAGCAAGCAGGCTTGTAGCTTAGGCTCCTGCTAGCGTATATATAGTGGTTTTCTTTTTCTCTCCATATCAACCATTTTATATCGCGTAGGTGTCATTGAAGAGTGAAATGATGGTTGCTTCTTCCGACTAACTTACTGTGTGATTTGACTGCTCCTTAGTGGCCCCTACACATACTCCCCCTACATGTATGCAACAGTCACACATACACATGGACGCAAAAACACGCGCGACGCCCTAATGCATGCATGTCCGAGCACACGACGGAACACACATGGTCACGCTCAAGTGCTCAACCTACACGTGCATGCACACACATACTCAGTCAGGGTGAGCTAGTGACCGTATAAACACCGGAAAAAATATATATTGAGCGCAATGAGCGTATTATGAAGTCCACTGATCGTATTTTTACAAATATACAGTGACAGACAGTGTATTTATCTTGTTTGAAATTAAGCCATATTAACCGGAGAGGAGGCAGTATGGACTAGCATTACTTTGATGTGTCCCGTCAACTGCCGAACAAGGAGAAGGTTGCAGGACGGGAGAAGCTTGCACGCGGTGGCGTAGGACAAGGAGAAACTTTTGACTAATGCAAGATCTCCCTCGCTCATACGGTGGACGTGCAACAGTTAATTCGGTGTCAGATTGCCAGAAGCATACACTATACTACTAGTAATATTATTGTTTGACTTCCCGAATAGGCGAACAACCAAGCGCAAAGTTTACTAGTAGTACTAGTACTACTACTATAGTCTATAGAGGTATGTACTATACTAGTAATAGGAGCTGGATGGAGGAGCGTCTGCACTCTTATTATAATTTTAAAATGTGATAAAGCAATCTTCAACACATTTGGTTCTCTTCAAGGGTTCTCGCATGTGATAATGGAAGTTGATTTCATGGAACGCTCACAACAATTCTCGCTTAATTCTGGCTCATATCCTGTTACAAATAGGAGCGCTCGGTAATATTTCCTCTTTTTTGTTATTCAGCATGTAAACAGGTCAGCAAACCTTGCGGCGCATCTTCGTGCGAACCGTGCTTGCTGCCCTTTGAATGTGGCCGAGAGCTGGCTTGATGAAACACCTCACTTCCTACTTATTTTTTTTGCGGGGTACCTCGCTTCCTAGTGACCAGTGTCTTGGCCGATCGTCCTAAGAATGCTTATATATGAATAAAGCTCTCTCATTTACCCGCAAAAAAGATTAAGCCATATTAATCGGAAAGGAGGGAGTATGGACTAGCACTACTTTTTGGTGTGTCCCGTCAACTCGCAGAACGAGGAGAAGCTTGCTTACGCCTTTTGACTAATCCAACCTTCTATCGGTGGACATGCATCAGTCCATTCGGTGTCAGATTGTCAGAGGCATACACTATAGTACCCAACATGCGGAGTACCATCATTGTTCGACTTCACGAAGAGGCGAAGAGCCAAGCACAAGGTTTAGTAGTACGAGTAGTACTACTACTAGAACCGCATGGTGGAGCGTCTGTACTCTTATTTTTTTTAATCTCTGATAAAGTACATGTTTATTCCGGAGAAGGGCGGAAAATGGCAGCCCAACATGTAATGATGATATCGATCAACCTACCATGCTTGAATATATCTTGGCCTCCGTGCGATCTCATCTGAGTGTTCCCGCTCCTCGTGTCTCTCAAGGAACGGCGGGTTGGCTCTTTGCCGTCAATTGAGACCGGTTTGCTCACACTCTTGTCCCACATGTCAGTGATATGCCAAGAGGAGGTGCGTTGACCGACTGGCCATACGCGTACTTGGTTTGCACCTTCATACTACTCCTCCCTCCGTCACAGTTTACAGGGCGCGCTTCATTATGATGCATTTCTCTCAATGCATTTCTACTACCAGAGAGACTTTAGACGCGCTTGGTTTAATGCTCAATTAATTAGGGCGTGGTAACCACAATCAAGTCCACAATTTTATCTCGATGTACTCCCTCCTTTCCGGTTTATAGGGCTTATCTCAAAATTTTAGTTTTTCCATTTTATATGGCTCAATTTGGTTGTTTTCCATCACATGTTCAGATTCCAAGGTGCATTAAATCATTGCATGCAAGTATGAAGAGAAAATTGACCAATGCATGTACTTTATGCATGCATGCATTGCAATTAATGCATTGATAAACATATTTTTTTGAGGAAAACAAGAGCATTAATTAGGTGCTTTTGCAAAACTACAAAAAGTATTCCACCACTCGCCATCTACCTTGATTGGTGAGATTTTTGAATTGAGCACTATAAACCGGAAAGGAGGGAGTACTACTACGGAGTGGAGTAAGTGCATGCATGTGTGTACCCTGGGTGGAAGCACTGCATGCATGTGTGTACACATTATTCCCTCTAGTAATAGCTGCCGTGCTATAACTACCAATGCTATTTTTTAGGCTGATCGCTAGTCGCCTTGGTCCCACAGATGTTTTTCTTTTTTCTGAAGCGCGCTCTATAAACAGTGATGGATGAAGTAGTATGAGAGGATTCAAAGAAGAGCGTATTGATGGTTGCTTCTTCCGAGCAACTTACAGTGGGAAAGGTGGGGCTTATGATTTGACTGCTCATTACTCACTATTAATGTGGTGCAACGACCGAGCTGAGTCTACCATGTGGTTGTGCACTACCCCCTTGGTTCTTAAATATACTCTGGAGTATTTGTCTTTCTAGAGATTTCAACGAGTGACTACTCAAATATTTGTCTTTTTAGAGATCCAAATGGACTACTACATACGGATGTATATAGACATATTTTAGAGTGTAGATTCACTCATTTTGCTCCGTATGTAGTCACTTGTTGAAATCTCTAGAAAGACGAATAGAGTATTTAGGAACGGAGGGAGTACACATACGAAGCAAAATGAGTGAATCTACACTCTAAAATATGCCCATTTGAAATTTGTAAAAAGACAAATATTTAGGAACGAAGGAGTATAATTTTGTGCATGGCACATGGACCCGGATGCTGAAGAGGCTTCTGGCAATGCTATCAAGCTTCCATCATTTGTTTACATAATTGACGTACTATACAAATAATTTTCCAGCGACATGAAATATTACAGTGGTGTGAGCTTTCAGCTTTTGTTTCGTGTGTCTTGCCATCGATGCTCTTTCAGAAACAATAAAAAATTAACTTCCTTGCTAATTGATACGTCTCCAACGTATCTAGAATTTATGAAGCATTCATGCTATTTTATTATCTGTTTTGGATGTTTACGGGCTTTATTATACACTTTTATATTATTTTTGGGACTAACCTATTAACTGGAGGCCCAACCCATATTGCTGTTTGCTTGCCTATTTCAGTGTTTCGAATAAAAGGAATATCAAACAGAGTCCAAACGAATGAAACCTTCGAGAGCGTTATGTTTGGAACAGAAGCAATCCAGGGAGCTTGGAGTACAAGCCAGGGAAGCTTCGAGGAAGCCACGAGGCAGGGAGGCGCGCCCTACCCCCCAAGGCGCACCCCCACCCTCGTGGGCCCCTCGTGGCTCCCCTGACCGACTTCTTTCGCCTATATATGTCCATATACCTTAAAAACATCAAGGAGCACAATAGATCAGGAGTTCCGCCGCCGCAAGCCTCTGTAGCGACCAAAAACCAATCGGGACCCTGTTTTGGCACCCTGCCAGAGGGGGATCCCTCACCGGTGGCCATCTTCATCATCTCGGTTCTCTCCATGACGAGGAGGGAGTAGTTCACCCTCGGGGCCGAGGGTATGTACCAGTATCTATGTGTTTGGTCTCTCTCTCTCTCTCTCTCGTGTTCTCTCTATGGCACGATCTTGATGTATCGCGAGCTTTGCTATTATAGTTGAATCTTATGATGTTTCTCCCCCTATATTCTCTTGTGATGAATTGCATTTTCCTCTTGAAGTTATCTTATCGGATTGAGTCTTTAAGGATTTGAGAACACTTGATGTATGTCTTGCCGTGCTTATCGGTGGTGACAATGGGATATTCACGTGATCCACTTGATGTATGTTTTGGTGATCAACTTGCGGGTTCCGCCCATGAACCTATGCATAGGAGTTGGCACACGTTTTCGTCTTGAATCTACGGTAGAAACTTTGGGGCACTCTTTGAAGTACTTTGTGTTGGTTGAATAGATGAATCTGAGATTGTGTGATGCATATCGTGTAATCATGCCCACGGATACTTGAGGTGACAATGGAGTATCTAGGTGACATTAGGGTTTTGGTTGATTTGTGTCTTAAGGTGTTATTCTAGTATGAACTCTATGATAGATTGAACGGAAAGAAAAGTTTCATGTTATTTTACTACGGACTCTTGAATAGATCAAGCAGAAAGGATAGCTTTGAGGTGGTTTCGTACCCTACCGTAATCTCTTCATTTGTTCTCCGCTATTAGTGGCTTTGGAGTGACTCTTTGTTGCATATTGAGGGATAGTTATGTGATCCAATTATGTCATTATTGTTGAGAGAACTTGCACTAGTGAAAGTATGAACCCTATGCCTTGTTTCCTAGCATTGCAATACCGTTTGCGCTCACTTTTAACATTAGTTACCTTGCTGTTTTTAAATTTTCAGATTACAAAAACCTATATCTATTATCCATATTGCACTTGTATCACCATCTCTTCGCCGAACTAGTGCACCTATACAATTTACCATTGTATTGGGTGTGTTGGGGACACAAGAGACTCTTTGTTATTTGGTTGTAGGGTTGTTTGAGAGAGACCATCTTCATCCTATGCCCCCTATGGATTGATAAACCTTAGGTCATCCACTTGAGGGAAATTTGCTACTGTCCTACAAAGCTCTGCACTTGGAGGCCCAACAACGTCTACAAGAAGAAGGTTGTGTAGTAGACATCACTAATGCATGTCAATTATTAGCAGATCAGAGCTAATATTTACATCACAACTGAAGACAGAGTTGTGAGAAGGTGTTAAATTAAAATTGATCCATGCTTTCATTGGAGGCAACGTCCCCCTAGCTCTGTCTAAATCAACAAGGCGTGTTGGGGAAAAAACTAGTTGTCTGGACTTTGCGCTGCTCAAGGTGTTCTTCCTTGGCGGAGTGCTTGGCCAGAACAATAGGTCTTCCCGGCTATGTAAAGCCGGTCTTGGTGATCACTATATCATCGCCTTGTGCGTCGGCCGTCTGGACAGGGCTTGGTGCTTCATGGTTCAAAGTTCTATCATAGACTTGATCAACAGGAGGTGCAGGAGTCGTTGATGGAATATCAAGAACCGGCTCAGATGATTGAGGGGCGGAGATTTCAGGCACTGGGGTCTGCTGCACTGGCTCATTAACCTTCGGATCTTCGACCGGCCTATTCATCTTTGTCCTCTTGCTGGGCTTGGCTTTTCCACTGCATGAGTCATAAAAGTCAATATAAGTATAAAAGGATCATAATGAGTAAATGATAAGTAAATCACCATTACCCAGGAGCAGTCTTGAAAGGCAGCATATTAGATTGAATTGAGTCACCGGAAGAAGAATGAGATGTTTCCTGATAATTTGAGTCGGAAGAATTTAGTGGTTGACGAGTGAGACCCGCTAAAGGATAAAAAGAGTTTAAGTCGGGGGTGACCTCATTTTGACGCTTCCTGGAAGTGTTCAGTAAGCCGGAGGATAGTTCTGCATCCTTGCTAGTCCGGGTCTATCGCCGACTCTGATGCTGCTGTTGCTTCAAAGGAAAGTGAGGATCCAGATGAGCTAAGTGGTGTGAAAATCTTACTTTCTGGGTTACTCTTCAATTTTTTGTCTTGGCGCTCGGAGTCGGAGGAAATGATAGTTACCTCTTCTTCAACCGCCTGAATCGTTCCTGTGTCATCCTTATGATAGTCAGTGTCGATAAGATAGTTGAAAAAGGAGCCAAGAGAATCAAGGGCTACCTCCGACTCAGAGGTGTCGTCCAGTTGAAGAAATTCAGAAGCGTTGGGTTTCTTTCCTTTCCTCTTGGTGGTTCTCTTGGCGGCTCTCTTGGCCTTCCTGGATCTCTTGGTAGCTTCGTGGTCATACTCTTTCTTCCAAAAATTGTCATTAGCCTATGAAAGTCATCAAAGGGTGAATTAAATAAAGTATTTAAGGATGAAGGTAAAATAAGTAAGTAAGTTTGGCGGCTTACTCCTGGAGCCGGATTAGCTGCGCAGAAAGGGCTTAGGCCCACCTTGCCGCAGTCTACTAGGCCTTCATGCAGAAGGGATTTTGTCATCTCGTTGATGGCTTCGCCAGTTAAGTCCACGGAGTTGTGGCGCAGTGGATCCTTTTCTCACCCGTGTAGGCACACCTTAAGCCAGAGTAGCGGCTTAAGGGAATGATCCACCATGAAACCCAACATCGGACCAAGTCAATGCCACTTAGGCCATTTCCCAACAGAGCCTTGACCTTGGCAAAGGTAAGGGCGAGTTTCTTACGTTCAACGGTTGACAGCTTGTCAGGAAGAGGATGATTTGATTCCAGACGCAGGGCGTGAAAGCCGGGCAGTTGGTTGTCATCAGCCAGAGAGGTATCCTTGCAATAGAACCATGTCTGGTTCTAGTCCTTGGGGTGACTCGGCAAGTGGGTGTAAGGGAAGATAACATCCCTCCTGCACTGAATTGAGATTCCACCAAGCTCCAGACTGGGTCTGTTTGAATACTCATTTTGCCGGTTCAAATAGAAGTATTCTCTGAATAGCTCCACAGTGGGCTCCTCTTGAAGGTATACTTCGCAGAACACTTGAAAATTGTAGATGTTGGACACGGAATTGGGTCCGATGTCTTGGGGATGAAGATTGAAAAAGTGCAGAACATCCCTGAAGAACTTAGAGTCGGGCGGTGAGAAGCCCCGGTTCATATGATCAGTGAAGATAATGACTTCGCCTTCCTTGGGCTGAGGTTTCTCTTCTTCCGGCTTGGGGGCGCGGTAAGACATGACAGACTTCTTCGGCAAGTAACCGGTTTTCACAAAGTCTTGAAGAGTGTTTTCTGTGACAATGGAAGGAAACAAGTTACAGGAAGTGGTTGTTTTAGGCGGCATTATGAAGGAAGCCTAATAAGGAAAAAGAACAAAGTTTGCCGGTTAAAATTAAGCTGGACGGAGAGTATTACAACACATATTCAAATGACGGTTCAAAAGGGGCCTAATGGTATATGGCTAGTTACAGCAGGTTATCTAAGCCGCCATGAGCAGTTTGATGTCTACCAAAAGAGAAATCTGTTGAGCATTGCAATTAACTACAGCGGGTGATATGAGCCGCCATGACTAAGTGGATCTATCAAGATGCAGTTTTTTGCTAAGTACTGATACATCTCCAACGTATCTATAATTTTTGGTTGTTCCATGCTATTATATTACCTGTTTTGGATGCTTATGGGCTTTATTCTACATATTTTTATCATTTTTGGGACTAACCTACTAACCGGAGGCCCAGCCCATATTGCTGTTTTTTTGCCTATTTCAATATTTCGAGGAAAAGGAATATCAAACGGACTCCAAACGGAACGAAACCTTCGGGAGCGTTATTTTTTGAACAAATCTGATCCGGAGAGCCTGGAGTGCAAGTCAAGAAAGCTCCGAGGGCCCCACGAGATAGGAGGGCGCGCCCCCCTATAGGGCGTGCCCCCTGTCTCGTGGGCCCCTTGGGCGTCCACTGACGTACTTCTTCTTCCTATATATACCTACGGACCCCGAAAACATCCAGGGGCACCACGAAACACAATTTCCACCACCGTAACCTTCTGTATCTGCGAGATCCCATCTTGGAGCCTTCGCCGGCACTCTGCCGAAGGGGCAATCAACCACGGAGGGCCTCTACATCAACATCCTTGCCCCTCCTATGAGTTGTGAGTAGTTTACCACAGACCTACTGGTCCATAATTATTAGCTAGATGGCTTTTTCTCTCTTTTTGGATCTCAATACAAAGTTCTCCCCCTCTCTTGTGGAGATCTATTCGATGTAATCTCTTTTTGCGGTGTGTTTGTCAAGATCTGACGAATTGTGAGTTTATGTTTAGATTTATGTATGGTTATTAATTTAATCTTCTCTAAATTCTTTTATGTATGATTGAGTTATCTCTGCAAGTCTCTTCGAATTATCGGTTTGGTTTGGCCTCCTAGATTGATCTTTCTTGCCATGGGAGAAGTGCTTAGCTTTGGGTTCAATCTTGCGGTGTTCTTACCCAGTGAAAGAAAGGGTTGCAAGACATGTATTGTATTATTGCCATCGAGGATAACAAGATGGGGTTTATATCATATTGCATGAGTTTATCCCTCTACATCATATCATCTTGCTTAATGCGTTACTCCGTTCTTACGAACTTAATACTAGATGCATGCTAGATAGCGGTCGATGTGTGGAGTAATAGTAGTAGATGCAGGCAGGAGTCGGTCTACTTGTTATGGATGTGATGCCTATATACATGATCATGCCTAGATAACGTCATAATTATTCGCTTTTCTATCAATTGCTTGACAGTAATTTGTTCACCCACCGTAATACTTATGCTCTCGAGAGAAATCTCTAGTGAAACCTATGCCCCCCGGGTCTATCTCTTATCATATTTGCTTTCAATCTACTTTTATTTGCATCTTTACTTTCTTGCATCTATATCACAAAATACCAAAAATATATTTATCTTATCATACTATCTCTATCAGATCTCACTTTCGCAAGTGGCCGTGAAGGGATTGACAACCCCTTTATTGCGTTGGTTGCGAGTTCTCAGTTTGTTTGTGTAGGTGTGTGTTACTTTTGAGGAGCCTCCTACTGGATTGATACCTTGGTTCTCAAAACTGAGGGAAATACTTAGGCTACACTTTGCTGCATCACCCTCTCCTCTTCGGAGAAAACCAACGCTAGCTCAAGACGTAGCAAGAAGGATTTCTGGCGCCGTTGCCGGGGAGGTCTTTGCTCAAGTCAAGACATACCAAGTACCCATCACAAACTCATCTCCCTCGCATTTACATTATTTGCCATTTGCCTCTCGTTTTCCTCTCCCCCACTTCACCCTTGCCGTTTTATTCGCCCTCTCTTTCTCAATCTCCTCCTCTCTTTTCCGCTTGCCTTTTTCTGTTTGCTTGTGTGTTGGATTACTTGTTGCCATGGCACAAGATAATACCAAGTTGTGTGATTTCTCGAATACCAATAATAATGATTTCCTTAGTACTCCGATTGCTCCTCTTAATGATGTTGAGTCTTGTGAAGTCAATACTGCCTTGCTGAATCTTGTTATGAAAGATCAATTCGCCAGACTTCCTAGTGAAGATGCCGCTACTCATCTAAACAATTTTGTTGATTTGTGTGATATGCAAAAGAAGAAAGATACGGATAACAATATTGTCAAATTGAAGTTATTTCCGTTTTCACTTAGAGATCGTGCTAAAGTTTAGTTTTCGTCTTTGCCTAAAAATAGTATTGATTCTTGGAACAAGTGCAAAGATGCTTTTATCTCTAAGTATTTTCCTCCCGCTAAGATCATCACTCTTAGGAATGATATTATGAATTTTAAACAACTTGATCATGAGCATGTTGCCCAATCTTGGGAAAGAATGAAATTGATGCTTCGCAATTGCCCTACTCATGGTTTGAATTTATGGATGATCATACAAAAATTTTATTCCGGTTTGAACTTTGCTTCTAGAAATCTCTTAGATTCGGCCGCGGGAGGCACGTTTATGGAAATTACATTAGGAGATGCTACAAAATTGCTTGATAATATTATGGCTAATTATTCTCAATGGCACAAAAGTGCATGCTATAGAAGAAATCAATGTTTTGAGTGGAAAGATGGATGAACTTATGAAGATGTTTGCTACTAAAAATACTCCTCTTGATCCTAATGATATGCCTTTGTCTTCCTTGATTGAGAATAATAATGAATCTATGGATGTGAATTTTTTTGGTAGGAATAGTTTTGGAAACAATGCTTATAGAGGAAATTTTAATGCTAGACCGTTCCCTAGTAATTCCTCTAATAATTATGGAAATTCCTACAATAATTCCTATGGTAATTTTAATAAGATGCCCTCTGATTTTGAGAATAGTGTGAAAGAATTATGATTTCTCAAAAGAATTTTAATGCTTTGCCTGAAGAAAAATTGCTCAAAGTTGATGATTTGGCTAGAAACGTTGATAGACTTTTGCTTGATGTTAATTCTCTTAAACTTGGATCTTCTTATCCTAAGCATGATATCAATGAGTCTCTCAAAGTAATGAGAATCTCCATTAACGAGTGCAAGGAAAGAACCGCTAGATTCCGTGCTAAAAAAGAAAGCTTTATAAAAGCGTGTTCTTCTAGTCTCCATGAAAATAATGATGAGGATCTTAAAGTTATTGATGCGTCTCCTATTAGATCTATGTTTTGTAATATGAATTTTCATGATCATGGGAGTGATGATGAATCAACTTTTCCTAGAAGGCGTCCCAAAAATTCGGAATCTTTTCTTAATGCTAAATTTGGTAAAAGAGAGATTGGAGAATCTTCAACTTCTAATAATGTTGAACCTACTATCTCGGATTTCAAGGAATTTGATTATGATAATTTCTCTTTAAAAGGTTGTATTTCCTTGTTGCAATCCGTTGTTAATTCTCCTCATGCTTATAGTCAAAACAAAGCTTTTACCAAACATATTGTTGATGCCTTGATGCAATCTTATGGTGAAAAACTTAATTTGGAAGTTTATATACCTAGAAAACTTAATGATGAGTGGGAACCTACCATAAAGATTAGAATTAAAGATTTTGAGTGTTTTTCTTTGTGTGATTTGGCTGCTAGTGTTTCCACAATTCCGAAAACTTTATGTGATATTCTAGATTTCCATGATCTTGATGATTGCTCTTTAAATTTGCACCTTGTGGATTCCACCATTAAAAAGCCTATGGGAAGGATCAATGATGTTCTTATTGTTGCAAATAGAAATTCGGTGCCCGTAGATTTTATTGTTCTTGATATAGATTGCAATCTTTCTTGCCCTATTATTCTTGGTAGACCTTTCCTTAGAACGATTGGTGTGATTATCGATATGAAAGAATGGAACATTAGATTCCGATTTCCCTTAATGAAGGGCATGGAGAACTTTCCACAAAATAAAGTCAAATTACCTTATGAATCTATCATGCGTGGTACTTATGAATCAAGTGCCAAAGATGACACTCGTTAGATCTATCTTCGCTTTTATGCCTAGCTAGGGGCGTTAAACGATAGTGCTAGTTGGGAGGCAACCCAATTTTCTTTATGTTCTTTGTTTTTGTTCCTGTTTAGTGTTAAATTTAGTTTCTACTTTATGTTTACTTGTGTTTTTATCTTTTGTTTAAGTGTTTGTGCCAAGTAGAACCTATAGGATAAACTATGATGATGGTTGATTTGATTCTGCTGAAAAACAGAAACTTTGCGCTCACGAGAAAAAATTTAATAAATCACAGAAACGTGCTTTTGCATTGATTCTTTTTGCTGCTGATCAATAGACAAATTTTCCAGTACTTCCTATTTTGGTAGGATTTGTAGAGTTCCAGAAGTTTGCGTTAGTTACAGATTGCTACAGACTGTTCTGTTTTTCGTGTGTTGTTTGCTTATTTCAATGCATTTATGGCTAATAAATTAGTTTATAAACCATAAAGAATTGGAATACAGTAGTTTTAACAAATAAATAAATAAATAATGAGTTCATTGCAGTACCTTATGTGGTGGTTTTGTTTTCTTTCACTAACGGAGCTTATAAGATTTCCTGTTGAGTTTTGTGTTGTGAAGTTTTCAAGTTTTGGGTAAAGCTTTTATGGACTATGGAATAAAGAATGGCAAGAGCCTAAGCTTGGGGATGCCCAAGGCATCCCAAGATATTCAAGAATAGCCAAAAGCCTAAGCTTGGGGATGCCCCGGGAAGGCATCCCCTCTTTCGTCTTTGTTCATTGGTAGCTTTACTTGGAGCTATATTTTTATTCGCCACATGATATGTGTTTTGCTTGGAGCGTCGTGTATTATTTTGGTGTTTGCTTGTTAGTTTACCACAATCATCCTTGCTGTAACACACCTTTTGGGATAAGCCTATTTGATTAGAATTTGCTAGAATACTCTATGTGCTTCACTTATATCTTTTGAGCTTGATAGTTTTTGCTCTAGTGCTTCACTTATATCTTTTAGAGCATGGTGGTGGATTAGTTTTATAGAAATTGCTAGTCTCTCATGCTTCACTTATGTTATTTTGAGAGTCTTTTAGAACAGCATGGTATTTTCTATGGTTTTAATTTGGTCCTAGAATGATGAGCATCCAAGTTGGGTATAATAAAAACTATCATAGAAAGTGAATTGGATGCTATGATCATTTTGATGCTTGATAATTGTTTTGAGATATAGAGGTAGTAATATTAAAGTCATGCTAGTTGGGTGATTATGGTTTTAAGGAATGCTTGTGTTGAAGTTTGTGATTCCCGTAGCATGCACGTATGGTGAACCGCTTTGTGATGAAGTTGGAGCATAATTTTATTTATTGATTGTCTTCCTTATGAGTGGCAGTTGGGGACGAGCTATGGTCTTTTCCTACCAATCTATCCCCCTAGGAGCATACGTGTAGTGCTTTGGTTTTAGATGACTTCTAAATTTTTACAACAAGTATATGAGTTCTTTTGATTAATGTTGAGTCCATGGATTATACACACCCTTTCACCCATCCATTATTGCTAGCCTCTCTTGTATCGTGCAACTTTCGCCGATACCATACACCCACCATATACCTTCCTCAAAACAGCCACCATACCTACCTATTATGGCATTTCCATAGCCATTCCGAGATATATTGCCATGTAACTTTCCACCGTTCCGTTTATTATGACACGTTTCATCATTGTCATATTTCTTTTTGCATGATCATGTAGTTGACATCGTATTTGTGGCAAAGCCACCATCATAATATTCATACATGTCGCTCTTGATTGATTGCATATCCCGGTATACCGCCGGAGGCATTCACATAGAGTCATATCTTGTTCTAGCCTTGAGTTGTAAATCCATAAAAGTGTGATGATCTTCATTATTAGAGCATTGTCCCAGTGAGGAAAGGATGATGAAGACTATGATTCCCCCACAAGTCGGGATGAGACTTCGGACTTTACAAAAAAAGGCCAAAAAGAAAAGGAAAAAAAGGAAGGCCAAAAAGAAAAAGAAAAAAAGAAGGCAAAAGAAAAAAAAGAAAAAAAAAGAAAAAAAAGGAATGAGAGAAAAAGAGAGAAGGGACAATGCTACTATCTCTTTTTCCACACTTGTGCTTCAAAATAGCACCATGATCTTCATGATAGAGAGTCTCATATGTTGTCCCTTTCATATACTAGTGGGAATTTTTCATTATAGAACTTGGCTTGTATATTCCAATGATGGGCTTCCTCAAAATGCCATAGGTCTTCGTAAGCAAGCAAGTTGGATGCACACCCACTAGTTTTCTTTTGTTGAGCTTTCATATATTTATACCTCTAGTGCATCCGTTGCATGGCAATCCCTACTCACTCACATTGATATCTATTAATGGGCATCTCCATAGCCCGTTGATATGCCTAGTTGATGTGAGACTATATTCTCCTTTTTTGTCTTCTCCACAACCACCATTCTATTCCACATATAGTGTTATGTCCATGGCTCACGCTCATGTATTGCGTGAAAGTTGAAAGAGTTTGAGATTATTAAAGTATGAAACAATTGCTTGGCTCGTCATCGGGGTTGTGCATGATTAAATACTTTGTGTGATGAAGATAGAGCATTGCCATACTATATGATTTTGTAGGGATAACTTTCCTTTGGCCATGCTATTTTGAGAAGACATGATTACTTGCTAGTATGCTTGAAGTATTACTATTTCTTATGTCAATATGAACTTTTATTTTGTATTATTTGGATCTGAACATTCATGCCACAATGAAAGAAAATTATGCTAGGTAGAATTCCACATCAAAAATTCTCTTTTTATCATTTACCTACTCGAGGACAAGCAGGAATTAAGCTTGGGATGCTTGATACGTCTCCAACGTATCTATAATTTTTTATTGTTCCATGCTATTATATTACCTATTTTGGATGCTTATGGGCTTTATTCTACATATTTTTATCATTTTTGGGACTAACCTACTAACCGGAGGCCTAGCCCATATTGCTGTTTTTTGCCTATTTCAGTATTTCGAAGAAAAGGAATATCAAACGGAGTCCAAACAGAATGAAACCTTCGGGAGCGTTATTTTTGGAACAAATCTGATCCGGAGAGCCTGGACTGCAAGTCAAGAAAGCTCCGAGGGCCCCACGAGATAGGAGGGCGCCCCCCCCCCCTGTAGGGCGCGCCCCCTGTCTCGTGGGCCCCTCGGGCGTCCACCGACGTACTTCTTCTTCCTATATATACCTACGGGCCCCGAAAACATCCAGGGGCACCACGAAACACAATTTCCACCACCGTAACCTTCTGTATCCGTGAGATCCCATCTTGGAGCCTTCGCCGGCACTCTGCCGGAGGGGGAATCAACCACGAAGGGCCTCTACATCAACATCCTTGCCTCTCCTATGAGTTGTCAGTAGTTTACCACAGACCTACGGGTCCATAGTTATTGGCTAGATGGCTTCTTCTCTCTTTTTGGATCTCAATACAAAGTTCTCCCCCTCTCTTGTGGAGATCTATTCGATGTAATCTCTTTTTGCGGTGTGTTTGTCAAGATCCGATGAATTGTGAGTTTATGTTCAGATTTATCTATGGTTATTAATTGAATCTTCTCTGAATTCTTTTATGTATGATTGAGTTATCTTTGCAAGTCTCTTCGAATTATCGGTTTGGTTTGGCCTACTAGATTGATCTTTCTTGCCATGGGAGAAGTGCTTAGCTTTGGGTTCAATCTTGCGGTGTTCTTACCCGGTGACAAAAAGGGTTGCAAGACACGTATTGTATTGTTGCCATCGAGGATAACTAGATGGGGTTTATATCATATTGCATGAGTTTATCCCTCTACATCATATCATCTTGCTTAATGCGTTACTCCGTTCTTATGAACTTAATACTCTAGATGCATGCTGGATAGCGGTCGATGTGTGGAGTAATAGTAGTAGATGCAGGCAGGAGTCGGTCTACTTGTTATGGATGTGATGCCTATATACATGATCATGCCTATATAACGTCATAATTATTCGCTTTTCTATCAATTGCTTGACAGTAATTTGTTCACCCACCGTAATACTTATGCTCTCGAGAGAAGCCTCTAGTGAAATCTATGGCCCCCGGGTCTATCTCTTATCATATTTGCTTTCAATCTACTTTTATTTGCATCTTTACTTTCTTGCATCTATATCACAAAATACCAAAAATATATTTATCTTATCATACTATCTCTATCAGATCTCACTTTCGCAAGTGGCCGTGAAGGGATTGACAACCCCTTTATTGTGTTGGTTGCGAGTTCTTAGTTTGTTTGTGTAGGTGCATGGGACTTTTGAGGAGCCTCCTACTGGATTGATACCTTGGTTCTCAAAACTGAGGGAAATACTTACGCTACACTTTGCTGCATCACCCTCTCCTCTTCGGGGAAAACCAACT
Organism: Triticum dicoccoides; assembly: GCF_002162155.2. Classification (NCBI taxonomy): domain Eukaryota; kingdom Viridiplantae; phylum Streptophyta; class Magnoliopsida; order Poales; family Poaceae; genus Triticum; species Triticum dicoccoides. The sequence continues at coordinate 28,915,669 of NC_041389.1, read as the reverse complement.
CTAGCTCAAGACGTAGCAAGTACCATGCAACATTCCGATCATGTTGTGCAGCTCCACTAAAATAGAGCTGAGCATCCCTGTTCCAAAGATATTAAGTGTGATTACAATAATAGAGGACTGCTGATGAAACAATAAACACACAAATAGAAGCCAGTCACCTTTGCAATCTCTCTTAAGACTAACTAGTTTGAGAAGATTAGGCTCGAAGTTGGATGAGGAGGATAGAGCAAAACCAATCTCCCTTAGTGCAGTCGCACTGAAATGTAGAGACGTTGCCCGTGTGACAGTTTTGTACAACTGCACAAAACACTCTTAAGAAAAAAGTGATTTGTGTAGTTCACCAAAAGGTTGCAATAGCAACAAGGTGAAATGGATAGCCCTGTTTGCAAAAAATAGGTAGAAAGGAAACAACTACTGGCCAATAACAGTTGATGACAGATGCGACGCCAAAAAAGTAGCATATTCCTTGTCCTAAGGGAAGATAACGACATAGTTGTGTTTGTCTAAAACGGTGTGAGGACGAGATTGCAATATGGAAAGTACGCCGGACGAGCTACGTTTTTGGATAAGAACTATGGAAATCCACATGCAGCGACGTGGGAAGACGGGCAGCGGAGCAAGGCCGGAGGGGATACCTGGAGGTCGTCGGGATGTAACTAGGTGAGCGGCGACGGACGAAATCTGCCCATACTGCGGCAGCGAGCAGGTGGCATAGGCCCTGCTGCGCCGAAGCTTGGTCAGAGAGAACGGCGTGTACCGCAGATCGAGATGTGCTGCCTCGGCGCCGTCGAACGGAGAAACGATGCACTTCCTCCCTTTCCCCCGGCGGACGGGATGCGGCCAGATCAGTGACCAACGGTGAGAGAGAGAGAGGCCACAAGAGCCATGTGTGAGATACTCTTAAGAGCGACAAACCAGGCAGGCAGGCTCCATTATATATAGTGGAGCGGACTACCTTTTTCTCCATAAAAATCGTTTTATATTCTGTGTACGTGCCATTGAGCGCTATAACTTTGTTTAAAAATAATGCGGCAACACATCAAGTCGAACTTTGTTTCGTGCACGTGTGGTACACGACCTCCCTAGGTAAACAACCGCTACATGCATTCAAATTAACACGTGGGCTGCCATTTCGTAAAGAAATGAGCTCCACCGTGTACCCGCGTGGGTGTGGCTGGGCACGAAGCGTGAGTACATGCACGGTGCACCTATTCTCATCTTGTATACATACACCACCTATGTGGGGTTGTTTGAGAGAGA
>NC_041389.1:28907096-28914194 GCF_002162155.2 Triticum dicoccoides | reverse complement strand
AATCAAAAAGTGTAACATATGCAATGTGTGTGAAATAGAGTCTTGGATGTAACATATATATAGAGGGGGTGATCCACGAGAAGATAGTGGAGGTATCATCGGCTTGAGGTGTCCATAGAATCGAAGAGAGGGATGATGTGTGTGTGTGTGTGCGCGCGCGTGATCGATAAAGAGTGCCATCGAATTTCACTACTAGGGAGAACCCTAGCAGTAGCGCTGGTTTTGTGCTCACTAGTAGCGCGGGTAGGCGCGCTACTAATAAGGCGCTACAGCTATTGCTTAGCAGTAGAGTGTGCCCGCCCGCGCTATTGCTAGGACAAATAGCTCCAGCGTTTGTTCAGTACCACGCTACTGCTAAGGTAACTACTTGCAGCGTGTTTTCTGTCCATCGCTACTAGTAATTTTTTTTATTTTTTTATTTTTAGTGTATTTATGCGCCATCGTACAAATATTGGTACAATACTAGTTATGAGGTTTACATCATTATGTCCATAACAGTGTGTTAAATGAAGGTGGATTAGGTTCAAGTGGAGGCAATATGTGGTGCATGTCAAAAGTATACTACTAATCCGAACTTGATCTAGTTTGGACTAGTAGTACTTTCGATGTGCACCACATGTTGCCTCCACTTGAATCTAATCCGCCAGTACAAGCTATTTAATCATCATCATAGTCATTACCACCAACAGTATTTATTTAATCACCACTAACACTAGCTAATAATAATCATCATAGTCATTACCACCAACACTAGCTATTTTATCATCATAGTAATATAGTGTAGCACATCATCATCCTCAAACTCATTTCTAGCTAGCTAATCACTCCTGCTGCTCTCTCTTAGGTAAAATAACATAAAACATGTATAGCTCTCCTCCTTGATCAAGCTGGAGCATGCAGATGAACCTGTCTCCTAATCGTGGGTAGCACATCTGTTTGCTGCCCCCTAGTACTTCTATGCGCTCCCCCATCACATATTTGGTCCAGTCTTGCACTATTAAGCATCCGTCGCTAATCTTGAATGCACTAAAGTAATCTGTAGGATATCTTGGCCGTAAGCTGATAATACTCATGGTACCTTTAGTCTCGATCCCATAAGGCACAACATTCATCGGGAGTCCCTGTTGAAGAACATCGTATGGTAACATACTTAGCAATGAAGTTTAGTTTCATAAATAATGTATGGAAAAGATGCACTGATGACAAATAGTAAAAATCTTACCATCCTTCCTAAATAGATGTGACCGTAGTTCATTACGAACACTATTGGTCGCACATTTTCAGTACTAACATTTCTAAATGCAGGAAGAAAATTTGTCTTGACAGTATCAAGATCCTCAAGCCATGAAACATAATGACTGAGCTCCTCGCAGTGGAGTTCAGCCCCAGGCCAGTATACGGTCCTGTCTACCAAGCGCTGGACATGTTTGCTTGCACCGAAATAAGCTGACAATACAAATTAGTTGTCAACTATTTTTGAATAAACAATATCAAAGACATAAATATGGTTGAGAAACTTACATAATGGTATGACTGGAGGCGTCTGCACATCGACCCAGATGTCGGTATTACCCTCAATATCATCTTCCGGACGAATATCAAAGGTGATAACCATATCAGGCTCAAATGCATAAGTCTTGCATAGTGCTCGCCATGTTTTGCATCCAAAATAGGTGTAGTCGTTTGAATTGTACAATTTTGCATGGAAAATATAACCATGCTCGGTCTTCAAGTAAACTTTCTTTTCCTCCATACTATGACTGAAACCTATCTTATCCAATACAAAAACTCTTGCATGGCAGGGGATACGCTAGTAGAATAGTAAAAAAAAATATAAGTTGAAGCAAATGAAGCAGATGTCATGCTTAATTACGAAAAAAGACTTGTCGTTGTGACTTACTGTATCCACTTCGAAGTTCTCGTCCAGCTTGCTGCTGAAGCGCCTATCATCATCTAGGAAGATTCCATCGCACAGGCCGCACTCGTCTTCGCAGTATTTGCAAATACCGAAATCCTTTTCGTCGTCAGACATTTCCTATGTTCATAGTTAAAACATTAATTGAAAATCGATCGAAGACAACTACCAAGATACTCAACACACAAATCCAGGGCACTCGATATTTCCTACATATTCTGGCACAAGTCATGCCAAAATTCACGGAAAAATCCGGCATGACCTTTACTAAAATAGGACATATCGAGCGCCTGAAATTTGCCGGAACGGAAATGAATCAACACTCCGGCAAAACATAGGCCACTCGGAGGTGTAACCTGCAAACATCACCAGCCACTTGGATATTGAGCAACACAAGATATACATTTCAAAATATCTTATAGGACCAAATTAGCACGCATTCAATAAGCAAAAGTAAATCATCTCATATGTTCGTACATCGTCGAATATTATCACTAATACATCACGAATAGTGTCATACATATAACATCACTAATACAACTAAAACCCTAGCACACGACGGGTATCGGCGCGGGCGGTGGACACCCACAAAGGAACCATCACGGGATCATAGCTCCAGTGAGATCCCCGGAGAACCTGCCAGGTATTGGAGAACGGCTTGTGCTCCAACGCAAACAAGTAGCGACGGATGTGCGCGTCCTCCTCACTGACACGGACCACCCCCGCGGAGTCCTCGAGCCTCTGGATCATCACTGGCCCACGCGACCGCCACCAAAGAAGGTTCGGATCAACGACAGGCTAGCTCCTCACCAACCTGCGCCCCCCGGTAGGTAGCGCCTCCCAGTACCACCCCGACGGAGCCCAGTCCCGGACATGGCCGATCTGGTCAAGCAGGTGTCATCCTCTGCCGACTCGAGGACGAGGATGCGGGATAGGCATCGTCCACGTCGAGGCGGGAAAAATTGCTTTAACTAAAAAATAGAAACAAGTTCTTACTAACTAGTTCTATTAATTCAACTAGTTCTTACTAAAAATAAACTTACTATAAATAAAAATATTCTAGTACCTAATTAGTACCTAGTTCTGAATATGCAACTAAAATAAACTTACTATAAATAAAAATAAACTTAATATGCAACTAAAATATAAAGAAACCCTAGGCAGAGGTAGGGGAGAGGGAGGAGCGGGCGTGCTCACCTCGGGTGCCTGCGACGAGGGAGGGGCAGGGCGGCGTCGAGGTCGGGGTCGGGGCTCGGGTGCGTGGCGGATGGCGGCCGGCGTTGAAGTCGGGGTCGGGGCGGCGTCCGGGGCGGCGTTGAGGTTGGGGGCGGGGGCGACGTTGAATCTGGGGTCGGGGCGGCGTAGAGGGTGCGGAGAGCGTGCGGCGACCGACGGGCGACGGCGACGGCGAGAGTGGAGAGAGTTGGATTTGGGGGAAGTGGACGCGTGGGGAAGGACGAACCCCGTGGTTAAGTCAGAAGTAGCAGTAGCGTGTTCCAGGAAAAGCGATGCTGCTATCTTAGCTACAACGCGTTCTCTGATACATGCTACTGCTACTCCTTTCTCTTTTTTCCCTTTTTCATTTAGTTTTCTTCACATTTTATTTGTTTCCTTTCACCTTATTCTATTTCTTTCATTTTCAATTACCTTTCCATTTTCTTTCCATTTAATTTTATAACCTTTAACAGCAGCGATTTTATATTAAAACGCGCTGCTACAAACAACGTAGCGGTAGCACGGTTCGTCATATATTGCTACTACTATGTGTAGCCTATCGGCTAAGCCGTGAGAATTTTAGTAGTAACGTGTGTACAACAAGACGCGCTACTACTAGATCTTTATCTGCAACGCGGTTTCCTCAGGCGCGCTACTGCTAATTAGCACCAGCGTGCTTTTTTGACCCACGCTACTGCTAAACTTCTGTGTATAAGGTTTTCCCTAGTAGTGTTTGTGTGTGCCCACGTCAAAGATATAGAGTGGTTGGCCCACTGGAACGTGAGAGGGGACATGTGCAGTTTGTCTCTGTGGCATGGATACAGAGTGGCTCGACTATCGGTGTGTGGTGGGGGAAGAGGGAGGCCCAATTAACTATTGAGGTACAATGGCTGGTATATGTGTGGAGGAGAGAGGCCTACCTCATGTATTAAGGAGATCGATCTGCCTATATTAAGGGAGATCGATCGGCATCCATGCATATGTGCAGGAGAGGAATAAGGTTGGTAGAGAGAAAGAGCTAGAGTGTTGGAGGGGGTGGTAGTGGAGTTGCTTCTAACAAATGGTGGGGTAGGCTTGCTAGAAAAACGGAGGGCACGCCCGCAATATCAATAAGAGAGGAGATGGTTGCTTGTTGTCTGTGCACGTGCGTGTGAGAGATGGGTCAGGAGGCATGCATGAATGATGAGGGGGGACGATATGGCTGTGGTAAGCAGAGGTAACTACATAGGAAGATCAATCACCCTTTGTTAGAGAAAGGAGAGACATAACTTGTGAGGTACGTCGATCGATGGGGGGGGAGGTTAAAGTCGATCTAGGTATATGTTGGGAGATCGATCGGTATACATGCATGTGTGTGTTAGAAGCAAATGAGGCACGAGGAGAAGGATAGAGAGAGAGAGAGAGTGATGCATCTAGGAGGTGGTACGAGAGGCATACTATATCAAGGGGGAAGGAGTGTGCGAGTACGAGATCGATGAAAAGAGTGGTGGGAGTGAGGCATGTACGGTGATAAGATAAGAGGGGAAGCTTGTGTTTGTGCTAGGCACACCTGGCTAGAGAGGCATATCGATCGATGTGTGCAATAAAGAAGGAGCTGGGGGGCCTACACACACCGTGGGTGAACGACCTAAAGTGAAAAGACGAATTTGCGCGATGGAGCTAGAGAATGCTGAGGGAGGGTCAGAGGGATGCGGGCATGCGCATGCACGAGAGAAAGTTAGTGCTAGCTACAAAGATAAGAGGATTGTGTGGGTGTAAAAGATGAACAGAGATCATACTTCATTATAGAAAGCGAATTCGGATATTTGAAGAATTTATCATAGTGTTTTAAACCGACACATGTGTGAATATATATAACGGTGATACACGTGGTGTGGTTATGAACATGTTATACTACATATAATATATATTATCTCCACTCTTATAAAAAACAGAGTTGTTGATGATGGTGTGCCTGCCATCCTGCAATATAGGCCGTCCGATTTATATCTGGCTGATAGGAAGGAAACTATGGCAAGTTTGAAAAATGATACCCACAGCCCTCTCCATATTTGCAAATTAGGCCCCTTGATCATGTTGATGTTCTGTGAAACGCATGGGCATCTTGGTAGTACTATATATAATACATAGAACATCGATTATAATTTGGGCTAATGTGTGGCTTTTGCAGCTCGGGTCTAAATACTTGTCATAATGTAGGGGGCGGGGCACTATACTTTGTGTGATAAACACGGTGTACGTATGGAACATGGTTTAGATTATGAATATATAGTTAGTACATCAAATGTACTATTATTTGGAATCAACATCAAGTGTATTCAAAAAATAGAATTTGAGTTCATGTAGTACACATAGTTCATATCTATCTCTATAGTAATCATGTGGTGTGTTATTAAGGTAATACACGAATGATGGTTGAAGTTGGCAACAATCATGATTGTAGATTCTTATTGAAATAGAGAAATGAATTCAAATTTAGTTTGAATTGCAACAGTAGTATAGACATTTGGAATGCACTAAAATGTTGGTATGAGTAGGTTGCATGCATTATACAGCAAGCGAAAAAAATTAATCGGACATAACATGGATTCATACTCCCTCCTTCCATCTATATAGGGCGTAATGAGTTTTTTAAGACCGCCTTTGACTGTTGACAAGATTAATAGTACATGACATGCACAATGTGAAAATTATATCATTGAAAGAACCTTTCACAAATGAATTTAACGGTGTGCTTTGTGTAAGTTGCCTGTCATATATTATTGCTCTAATATTTGGTCAAAGTTAGCATCGAAAAACGCATTAGGCCCTATATAGATGGAATGTGGGAGTAGCTTTGAATAGCATGTGTATACTAAAACATGGCAAGACTCTCTCTTTGTGTGGTGTGAATAGTTTTATTTTTTTCATTTTCTTTTTGGTTGAGGGAAGTGTGAATTGATTTGGTACGTACAAGTACAATATTACTACACATTAGGCTTGTCCCTAAAATTCAACCCTCGTCTTGTTATATCCAAAAATTCAGATATCGTGCTCCCAAAACTGACGCCTTCACAACCCACGCCTTGCTATCCCGAAATTACAACGCACGTGAAAACTCCCTCCAGCTGCCAAATCCCGACATGTGAAATCCCCCTTCTAACCCTGAGCCAAAAGGGCCGATAGTTCAAATCGGTGCGGGATACTTTTGTAACACACTCTACATTTTGGACAAGCGCGTCCCTAAGGCAGGGTTCACCCCCTCCCATCGCCCCCTTTTCGTCATTCGAAATCCCAGGCCGCCATAACCTCTCAGCTCCAGCCGCGAAACCCCACCCTCCTTCATCCGCCACCTCACCGCTGCCCAGCCGGAGCCTCTTCCCCAATGACATCATCCACCGCAACAGCTCGACGTCCCTCGTCCACCTCCCCAGATGAGGATCCGTTGTCCATCTCGTCGTCCCACCGGTTCAGCCGCCCCGTCGTCCACCTCCAAGGAGCTGCTACGACTATCGCCTCGTCTATCGCAGCTGCTCCATATCCACAACACCGCCTTAACCTGCTCCACCGGAACTGCATCATCCTCACCGACTCCTCGGACGAAGCCGAGGCCTACTCAGCGCCACCAAAGAGGTTGTACACTCATCGCATCACACCTTCTCCTTAACTCGACCTCCCGGCGTCGACGGTGCTCCATCCCGCACCCCCATGGAGCGGCTACCTTGAAGCCGGCACCACGGGCGACATCTCCACGGCGGCTCTCCCCCAGTGCGACCCCTTCGCCGGTGGCGTCCATACCAGCTGAATCTGCTGCTGCTACTGCTCCGGCTCTCGCTCGCTTGCTCACGCTGCTGCTGCTGCTCCGGCTCTCGCTCGATCGCTCGCTCGCCCAGCTGCTGCTGCTACTCCCCCCTTGCTCGTGTTGCCGCTCTGCTCCGATTTAGCCACACTTCAGTCGAATGAATCGACTTTTGGGTTAGTCGATTTTC
>NC_041389.1:28861725-28906450 GCF_002162155.2 Triticum dicoccoides | reverse complement strand
AGAACCACCCGCAGCGGGGACGGGGCTCGCCGGAGAGGTACCCCACTATCTATCTTAAGGTTCAGGGTGGGGGCGGGGGGCCTAGAGGGCTGGCCGGGGCGATGGTGGGGAGTTGTTTCGGGGCGGCGAGGCGGCGCTCGGGCCAGCGGTTCGACCGGTGGTGGCTGGCAGCTCAGCGGGGTGCAGGTTGAAGATGAACTGCAGGCCCTCCCTAAACTACATGTCAAGTGCCTCTCTGCTACCATTGCGTTCAGTTTCGACGCTAGCATTTAGATTCCACAGTAAATTTCATTTTCGACAGTTAAGTTCAGAGTCAACAGTTTTTACCTCATCTGTTGTAGTCAGGTGGTTTTTGGTGATGTAAATTTTACATCTATTTTACATCATCTATTGGAGATGCTATTAGAATCTCACTTGAGATTGACGATGTCTGTTTTGTGCTACTTCAGCTTTGATGTCTTACGGCTCACTGGAGCTGCTCTAACGATAGAACCATCCATCACAATAGAGGAGTGCCCTGGACACCGTCTACAGATTCCTCAGATCTTCCTCCACACCTCCGACAGCCACCTCTGCCTCAACTGCTTCAGCGACCAACCCAATGATGCTGAGGTCGACACGGCTACGTCAAAGAGGTTGTACACTTGTTACATCACTTATTACTATACATTCACGTCGATCCATTAGGGCTATTTTGGTTCAACGGAAAAACATAGCAATAGGGAATTTTCCAATGGCACTCTACTATTCAATTATTCATGCATTTTGTTGAAAGGAATGAAGCAAAACATCCACCTGGACCTACTTTTCAAATCCTATGCATGAAAACAAGACCAAGTGCATTGATGCCAGAATAACATTCTACCTGTACACGCTTTCATATGGTTTCACTTTATTTTGGCCATGTTTCTTTGCATTCCTCTGCTCTTCCAGTTCCTGTAAACCAAAGACCCAAGTTGACAAAAATCCTGTGTTTACAAATGCTCTGTTTACCATGTGCATTCCTATCCTATTCCAGTGTTTTTCCTATCCCTGCATTTTAAGAAGCATGCAAGCCAAATTATCCCTTACAGAATTACTTCAGTTACAGGTACGTGTCGAAGGGAACTTTGTGTGGTTTGTCTTGCTCCTGCTGCGATGTCGTCCACCTCACTTGAGCTGCTCCATCGACAGAAGCATCCACCTAACCAGACATCACAACTCCTGACCGTCTTTCGCCGCCTCAGATCTCCTTCCCTTCCGCCGGCACCCACCGCAACGGCATCACCATCATCAACTCAACAGATGAACCTGAGGAGTACACGGGTCCACAAGAGAGGTTGCACTCTTTTGTTTCTGCTTATGTTATGTATTGCTTAAAATTACCTGCTACTTTATCGTCCTGTTCAACTCTTGGACTCCAAGTCAGGTCCAAATTAATGTTCAAACTTGAGTTCTAAATTAGTTGTGGGGCACATATCGAGGCAGCAATGAATAGTATGTCTGTCTAATATCTGGTTCACCTAGGGTATGCCTATGTTGCTCATCTTGGGTGGGAAACAAATAGTAAAGCAATCATCATCTATCTTTTTATTAATTTAAAGCAATCATCATCTGTCTTTTTATTAATTTAAAGCAATCATCGGCCTGCTATCATTATTTTTGGATCCATCCACTGGTTGTTACCATCACTCTAAATTTCTGCATGCTCTCCTTACATAATCTCACCATATTTTTTTCGTATGCATATCAGATATTGTACACAGTCATGCTGAACATGTCGAGAAAAAGAGAAGAGTTTTGCGCGGCAATACAATGTCATGCAGACATCTCTCTATGGTGGGTTCAATGGAAAACCCTCCCCACCCCTCTCTAGATTGTAATCCAGAGGAAGATATCTGTTCTGAGGCGGATTTAGACGCCGCTGACCACTCCTATTTACCCCCAAGGTGTTTGCTCTACCTTGGCATGATGATGTTAGTCATATCATGCATATGTTGCCTTGCAGTGCCTACTTTTGACATCATATATGTCATCTGTTTAGTTTCTATATCATATATGGGAATTATGCAGTCTCATGTCTTTTAGCCAGCCATAATATATGTGAAATGTGCAATGCCATCCTGTTTAACCAGGCATCATATATTTGAATGATATCTTGCCCATCCTTTTCTTCATTACATTTCCATTTGTCGACAATGTTTGTACATTAAACTACACTTCCTGTGAATCAGCCATTTGGGTGGGAGATGGAAAAAATCTGGAGTGAAACAAGGCCTTAAGGGCAGACAGTGCTAGCTGTCGAAGCAGATCTCTTGTTGGGTCCCAATAGCTCCCCAGAGATGGATTTAGAGACAGATGACCAGTCCTATTCCCCCACCGAGGTGTATGCTCAAACTTGGCACGGTTATACTGCTCATATCATGCATATGGTGTCTTGCATTGCATAGTTTAGACATCATATACACAATATTCAACACCATGTTCTTAGTTCAGACATCATATCGAATGCCCTCTATTTAGCATATAAATAACATATGTTAATTAAATGATGCGATGCTGATTACTTAGATACCATGTAAGTGAATTATGTCATGCGATCCTGTTTAGTTATTCATCATATCTATGAATTATGTTATGCTATGCTATCCAGTTTAGATAGACATCATATATGTGAAATTATGTCATGCTATCCATTTTAGTTAAACAATATACAGGTCAGCTATTTCATGCCTTTTTTCTACACTATCTATTGCATCTGTCTCTCATACAATGTCTGTACATTCAACTATGTTTCCTGTTTATCAGCCATTTGAATTGGAGCGGGTGATGCCAGTATCCAGCGGACTAAAAACACGGTCTTCAAATAAAATAGTGCTACCTCTTGGTGGAGATAGTACCCCGGTTGTACATGCACAAGAACCAGCCCTACCACACATAACCCAAACTATCACAGATTGTACCCCTACTGTGATGGACAGAGAACCAGCTTCACCCAATCTAACCCCAACCCCAGCAGATAGTAACCCAGTTCCTGTTGACATAACACCATCTCCACCACAGAGCTCCGAAACAAGAGCAGTTAGTAAGGAAGCTCCAGTGCCCAAAGGGCCAGTACTACCACGGCGAACCCCAACTCCACCAGTTAGTATGCCTATTCCTGTGGAGGAAGCACAACCAGCTAGTCGTAGTTTAGCAGCTATCACATTTGATGTTGTTAAATCGTATGTGCGTATCTTCCCATCTTGGAAATATTATACTGAAGATGAAGGAAAATGCCAGTTGCAGGTGTTTGTCCAGGAGTTATGTGTAAGTAATGTTATTCATGGCAATTACTTTGCTTTGTCCCATACATCCTACCTCCATGATGGTTATAATACATCAAATTTTCCCATTTTTCTATATAGAGAACGATCGATTTGGAAACTCAGGATGAGGTAACATGTACGAATACCTCTGCTATCTTCAAAAATGCTTGGTGGCAGTATCGGAATTACCTGAAGAAAACGTACTTCACCGGCAAAGAAACTCATCAAATTCCCTTATGTTCTCCTAAGACACATTTACTGGACGATGACTGGGAATGCCTTGTTCTGTACTGGTCCCGAACCAAGAATGTGGTAAGGTCTATGAGTTCATTTTCTATTTTTAAGTACTATATTCTTGCGTCTTACTATACTCTATTAATGTAGAACAAGTGCCTAAACCTAAAGAACAACTGTTCTAATTTAAGATTCCATTGCTATCATAGTTCAAAAAGCGCTAGGTGTTAATTGTGCGCTTTGCCACCGCCATGCACTTTACTGACCAAAGTGCATGCTTATGCGTAGTTATGCACAGATTAAGCATAGTTATGCGCAATGCATTTTGCCAACGCCTAGAGCCTAGGCGCGCCTTTTTTAACTATGATTGCTATCGTGCATAATGCTTTGCTCTTGTATCACTGTATTTACTCATACAAACTTATTTTTATATTGAAGGATCCAATCAAAACTCCAATGGCACAACAGGTTTGTTCACGCATGTTTTTTTAACAGGTTTGCTCTTATCAATAGCTCTGTTGATTTCAATTTCAATTGTGTATACAGTTGACTTCTCATATCATGCATATTACTAGCACCACAACAGAGCCAACAGTGTTGTTGTACATGTAGACCTGTGGTACCCATCTGAAATCTTGTTGTGCCGTGTAGTTTCCCACGCTTTGTATTCTTTCACTGATGCTTTGTCTTGAACTGATATGATGTGAACCGTGTATCTATTTTGATTTGGCAAGACAATGCAGTGACCATAGGACATAGATATATGTTTGTTTGATGCTTTTATTATGTACTAGTACTTGGCAATAGAAGAATTGGTAGTTTAATCCTGTCCACCTTACAAATGAACTGGTTCACCGAAATGAGTTTCATATACTAGTACATGCTAAACCTTTTATGTGTCTGCTTGTTTCTTCTTTTAGAATGCTGACAGAATATTGGGGAAGAGTACCTTATTAAGCAATGGTAAAGGAAGTAATGCAGATAAGGTTCATGATAATGACACATCCTTGTTGGTCTCCAACAAAGCTGATAAAACAGCTAAGGAAGACTATCTTGAAGACAGTGAGACAACCCCAAAGTCCTGTCTTGGTTTAGTGTTCGAGTTACTGGCCACTACCGCTTGCACAAGCTATTCAAACTCACTGTTTGAATCAATTCAGTTTCTTGAGTCGCAACTACAAGCTGAAAGACATCGATCAGCTGTGCTGCGACAAGAAGCGGAAGGACTGCGGAAGTCCCTGGAGCATTCAGATGCATACTTTCTGGTGCAACAGCAAGCGTTGGAGGATTTTAGTGCCAAACAAGACAAAGCTAATAAGCTTGATCTTATTGCCAGTATGGTGGATACCCAGGATAACATTTCTTGAGATCTTTTGAAATTGTTTCAGTTATGCTCTTGTTTTGCTGCCGCATTTATTTGCACTGGTGGCCAATTTTGACGGCCAGTGTTTGTAATATGCTGCTTTGTTTCCTATATTTGCACTGGTGGCGAACTTTGATGCCCAGTGGATGTAATATGTGTAATAGCGGTAATAGGCTAGCGTTAATTGATTGATTATTTATTTCCTCATTGTCTTGTTTAGTTGTTTGCTTGTAGTCACTGCAGTTCTTTTTTGTGTTTTTCTAGTGGCCACAATAGCCTATTTATGGTAACTAGGCCAAAATAATCATGGCAGCACACGGACTGTTGTAACCATGGGCCTCCTGCGAGCTGTATGATCCATGGGCCTTCTACGGTTGTAGGATCCATTGGCCTTCTCTGGACCGTAGGATCCATGGGCCTTCTACGGGCCGTAGGGTCCATGGGCCTTCTATGGACCGTAGGATCCATGGGCCTTCTACGGGGCGTATCATCATTTCACCAATCATGGGCCATACTATTCGTGGACCATAACGGGCCGTTAATGGGACGTATTTGATAACTGTATGAAAACAGCCCAACGGGTTTTTTGACATGAAAACGTCCCAACGTATTAACAGTCCACAAACAGGCCGACTGTAACAACGGGCTGAATTTGGCCCACAAGCAGAAAATGGCAGTAACGGGCCGTGAGTAACCGAATGCTGCAAATGAGCCCAAGAATAAATGGGCCCTGAGAAGGCCGAATGATAACTTGGGATGGAAATGGCCCAGTGGAATAATGGGCCGTTAATGGGTGTAAAGTGATACACTGTTCATTATGGGCCAGTTACACCACGGGCCGTTAATGGCCCAAGAGTTACAAAGGGCCTCATATGGGCCAAAAAGACGTCATGAACCATACATGGGCCAGAAGTGAAAACGGGCTAGAATCATATTGGATGGCCCAGATGATGCTACTGGGCCTAATTCGGATAGGGCGTAACGTGCCTTGGGTTAGTGGGCTGTAAATGGGCTATATGCAAACAGGCCGTTAACAGGCTTTCCATGGGCTGGCCTGCCATATTTTGACCAAGTCAAACGGGCTGGCCTTTTCACAGGAATGGGCCTCTGTTGGGCCGTGCCACGTGTCGACGTATCATAGGCGCCTTCTGTCCAATGAGTGGATCACATCTGTCCCAACGGTGAGCCGACACGTGTTTCCTCCAGCCAATGATGATTTTACACGTGGAAAATCCCCATTGGTCGGGGCTGTTAACGGGTTATCTGATCCAAAACCCGACCCGATAGCTTAACAGCGTTCGGTTACGGTGGATGCCACGTGTCGGTCACCCTTGACGAAACCACTTCTGTGACGCGCGATTTATCGTCATGGAAGTGGACACTTCCGTGATGATAATTTTGGTAATGTCATGGAACACTTCTACGATAGCACAGGTATGACTATCTTGATTCTGTCATAAAATCGTCATGGATGTACATGCATGACAAAAAACGCGACCTACTGTGACAAACACGTATCATCACGGAAGTGTATTTTTTTTGTAGTGTGTATTCTTGCCATCGAGGATAAAAAGATGGGGTTTTCATCATATTGCTTGAGTTAATTCCTCTACATCATGTCATCTTACTTAATGCGTTACTCTGTTCTTTATGAATTTAATGCTTTAGATGCAGGCACGAGTCGGCCGATGTGTGGAGTAATAGTAGTAGATGCAGAATCGTTTCAGTCTACTTGACACGGACGTGATGCATATGTTCATGATCATTGCCTTAGATATCATCATAACTATGCACTTTTCTATCAATTGCTCGGCAGTAATTTGTTCACCCACTGTAATATTTGCTGCCTTGAGAGAAGCCACTAGTGAAACCTATGGCCCCCGGGTGTCTTTTCCATTATATTGAATCTCGTTTACATCTTACTAGTTTCCAATCTACTATTTTGCAATCTTTTACTTTCCGATCTATAAACCAAAAATACCAATAATATTTACTTTACCGTTTATCTATCTCTATCATATCTCACTTTTGCAAGTGACCGTGAAGGGACTAACAACCCCTTTATTGTGCTGGGTGCAAGTTGTTGATTGTTTGTGCAGGTATTCAGTGACTTGTGCGTTGTCTCCTACTGGATTGATACCTTGGTTCTCAAACTGAGGGGAATACTTATGCTACTTTGCTGCATCAACCTTTCCTCTTCAAGGGAAAACCAACGCAAGCTCAAGTGGTAGCAAGAAGGATATCTGGTGCCATTCCGGAGAGATCTATGTCAACTCAAGCCATACCAAGTACCCATTGATACGTCTCCAACGTATCTATAATTTATGAAATTCATGCCATGTTTACAATAGTTTTATATGATTTTGGTATGATTTGATTAGAACTAACACGGATTGACGTTGTTTTTAGCAGATCTACCATGGCATTGTTTTTGTGCAGAAATAAAAGTTCTCGGAACACACTGAAAATCAACTGAGATTTTTTCTGGAAAAATATGAAAAATACTAGAACAAAAATCTACCCGTGGGGCCCCCTGACTTGTTCTCGACGCCAACCTCTCCTATAAATACCCAAACCTCCAGAAATTAACCTAGATCGGGAGTTCCGCCGCCGCAAGCCTTTGAAGAAATCAATCTAGGCCCTCTCTGGCACCCTGCAGGAGGGGGCCATCATCATCGGAGCCCATGGGGAAGGATCTCGGAGGGGCCATCATCGCCATGAAGGCCAAGGACCAGAGGGGGAACCTCTCCCCATCCAGGGGGAGGCCATCGAGGAGGAAGCACAAAGGGGAGGACCTCTCCTCCTCTCTCTCGGTGGCACCGGAGTGCCATCAAGAGGGGAATCATCGCCGCGGTGATCGTCTTCATCAACATCACCATCATCATCACCATCCTCATCTCTTTTACGCGGTCCACTCTCCCGCACCCCGCTGTAATCCCTACTTGAACATGGTGATTTATGCCACATATTATGATCCAATGATGCGTTGCCATCCTATGATGTTTTGAGTAGATATCTTTTGTCTGTGGGTTGATTGATGATCTAGATTGGTACGAGTTGTATGTTTTATTTTGGTGCTGTCCTATTGTGCCTCCGTGTCACGCAAGCGTGAGGGATTCCCGCTGTAGGGTGTTGCAATACGTTCATGATTCGCTTATAGTGGGTTGCTTGAGTCACAGAAGCATAAACCCGAGTAAGGGGGTTGTGACGTATGGGATAAAGGGGACTTGATGCTTTAATGATATGGTTGGGTTTTACCTTAATGATCTTTAGTAGTTGTGGATGCTTGCTAGAGTTCCAATCATAAGTGCATATGATCCAAGAAGAGAAACTATGTTAGCTTATGCCTCTCCCTCATATCAAATTGCAATGACGACTAGCGGTCTTGTTAACAATTGCCTAGGATAATTCCGCACACTGATCCATCATTATTCCACACTCGCTATTTATAATATTTAGTAATATATTCTAACTGTATGACAGCACCTACTTTTATATTTTAGCTCTCTGATATCATGCAAAGTTATCCTCTTCATACCCACAATGTAGTTTTATTTCTCGTATCTAGTTGGAAGCAAACGTTCGGTGTACTTAGAGTCACTACTAGAAATCCACATTTTACCTAGAGCCATATACCCTAGGTGAAATAGGAAAAACCATAGGGAAAGACTTTACCTTGGTCTTGCCCTAGGTAAAGAACCCTAGGTATAGTATAGTCGGTAAATACCCCTTTCCCTAGGGTGTATCCAATAAGCTCTAGGGAAAATTTCTTTACCTAGGGGCAAAAGCCCTAGGGAAAGATTTCCATATGTATGCTACATCCCACATGGATAGGTTGTTTAGCTACAGCCAAGCCCTAGGGAAAGATTCTGGGGCCCTTTTGCGCCACATCACCATACTTTCCCTAGAGTTACATACTGTAGGGAAACACCATCACCATATGCAAACATAATTCAAACATGTAATTTAAATTTGAATTCATAACCAATAATTCAAATATTTCAAAATGGAGACATAATTATGAAATGAAAATAACATAAAATAATTGGTATATATATATATATATAGATGGATAGATACCAATAGTCACATGCATACAGTAGATGCCAAGACATCACCAGCCATCACATGTTTGACCAAAAAATAGGCTTGCTAGCTAGAGTTTGCTACATCTAACTGATTAAGCATTTCAATTAGCACGTACATACTGATGTAGGTGAACTAGAGTTTCCTACATTACAGAACATGTACTAGCATGTTAACTATACATGCACCAAAGTATTACTCCATGCACTGTACATCCAAGAACATCAAGGAACCAATTGACTGCTCAATAGCGATAGGCTTAGTGCACCGGTTCTAGACTGACTGAAAAATCCCCCAAACATCCCTTCATCGTCTACAGCAGGAGCACTTGCAGAAGTAACATGTTCCTGAAAAGAAAGATTCGCAAATTCTCAAAGGCTGGAACATGACAATAAGAACTTATTAGAGGAACTACACTCAACTCTGTGTTCCAATGAAAATTAGTGAGTTACATCAAGTCGACAAAGTCTAAATAGAATTTCCTATTTTCGGTAATTAGAACAAAGGCATGCAAAATCTGGTATAAATTTTGGCAGCATAACAACCATAAACTAGACAATTGGACAGAAAATATATTGCTATTGGATGGTCTTCTGCCCTTTCGAACGACAGGAATGTCCTTCCAATGCCTACAAATAGGGCTGGACGTCCGAGCGAGATTTTAGGCTCGGCTCGAAGCTCGCTCCAGCTCGGCCCGTTACAGGCTTACAGCTCGGCCCGGTAGGATAATTAGGCGAGCCGAGCTATGAAAATAGGCCCGATTCTCGACCGAGCCGAGCCGAGTTTCGCCCGGTCCAGCTCGGGGACTCGTTGAGGCCCGGCCCAAATTCGCATTAGGTCCCAGCAGAGAGAGAGCACGCACGCGACGCGGTTTCCTCGTCCTTCTCCCTTTCTCTGCCTGGCGCCGCCACCCCTCTCCTCGCCGCGCCGCAGGCTGGACTCATCGGGCTTGGAACCGATGGCGACGGCCGACGCCGCCTTCCCTCACCACAGCGGACACATACGGACGCGTCTCCCCTGGTTTCTCACTGAACGACAGGAGCAGGTAAGCGATCTCTTCTCTCCTTCCCATCCTTGGCCCTAGCTCCCTGCACTGGCGCACACACACACACAAATTAGATGGATGGATGCTTGTGGTTTCGGTTGGAGGGAGCGGCTAGCTAGGAAACGCGATGGATGGATGCTAGACGAGTTTGATGGATGGATGTTTGTGTTTGTTGGCTGGAGAGTGCAGCTAACTAGGATGTATGCTATGCTGCACGAATTTGATTGATGGATGGATGAATTTGTTTGTGCTTGATTGTGTAGAGTGATTAGTGATTATTATCTATGTAAATTTTGTTGATGATTGACCATTTGTTCTTCGCTGATGTATGCAGAGCCCCACTGTCGCAAGAATGGACAAGGAAAAAGGGGAAGTAGAGGAGGAGGAGAAGGAGAAGGAGAGAAGCTTGGTGTCCATTATGAAGACTAAGCCGCTTGTCCCAGGAAGCGGAAGGGCAAGGGCAAGGGTTGTGTCGCTGCCGAGGAAGCGGGCCAAGGATTACGGCAATGTCCCGCTCGCCGAGTTGTTATTAAGGGTAAAAAAAGCTCCTCCGCCTTAACGTCTCGCTGACCCTGCCGATGCCAAGAGCCGCACCAACCCCACCGTCCGCCGCTGGACGGTAGATCTCAAGACCTCTGCCTACCAAGCCGACCATGTCCTCGAAAACTTCCGCTATGCGGCGCTGTGCCGATGACCACATCCGCGGCCCCTCCTCCGTGAGTCCTCGTCTCTATTTTTAGTTTAATTTAGAAATGGAATTTCTATTTAATTTGAAAGTGGAAGCCCCTTAGTCTATGGAAATTGAAGGCTTTTAATTTTACTGAAATTAAAGATGGTACTGTCTGTCTCTGTTGTTTGCATTCAGTTTATAAGTGACTACAATTCCTGGCTACATAAGTGTCAGTCTGTCAAGCGTCAAGTGTCAAATTTCAGAGGACACTTGAAATCTAAGCATCAAAGAGGTTCGGTTAGTCTGTCCAATGTCAACTAACACTTGAGATATTTGTCAAACACGTTCTGTAGTAGAAACCGAATCCTACATCTTCACCGGTATGGTTGTGCCAAGTATGTGTGTCCAAGCTCCTGTTTTTGCTGTTTTTGCTATCCAAAGGTCAAATATATGTGTGTGCAAGCTCATGTATGTGTTGTTTTTGGTATCCAAAAGTCAAATATAAGTTTGTACAAGCTCATGTATATGCTGTTTTTGGTATCCAAAAGTCAAATATATATTTATACAAGCTTATGTATGTACTATTTTTGCTATTAAAAATTCAAATATATGCGTGTCCAAGTTCACGTGTGTGCTGTTTTTGTGTGCTAGGCAATGGAGCATGATAAGCAAGCGGAGAAGGATTATGAAGAGGAGGAAGAGAATGGGGAGGACGAGGATGAGCAAGGTACTCTGTTTGAGGAGGAGGAAGATTCTTCTCATTTTGCTGTCAAAGCGCTAAGTGTTATGCTATGCAAAATTGCATTGTTTGGCTGTCAATGTTCAATATTTTTGTTGTATAAAGTTCAAAGGAGGAGCTGTCCAAAATTCAAAAGCCATGATGTTCAATTCTTTCTTAGTCATATATATTTGTTCCATTTCTACACTTTTCATAGAAGAAAGCTTATTTTTTCATCACTATGACCAACTTTTAAACCATAGACTGCTAGATGTTGCGTTTTTAGCAATATAAAGTGCTTTTTTCAAATTATGGGTTTAATTGCTGTAGAAGATCAAAACTAGTCTTTAAAAACAGGTTCTGTTACCTCCTAGCTGTAATGGCGCCAGCTGGCTCATGAGCCAGCTCGGTCTGAGCCGAGCCACAGCAAAAGCGAGCCGAGCCGCCTAAAGCAGGCTCGTTGGCTGAGCGAGCCGAGCCGAGCCGAGCCGCTTGAGAGCGAGCCAAAGCCAGGCTCGGATCAAAGTCGGCTCCGCTCGGCTCGTGTCCAGCCCTACCTACAAAGAAGGGAAGTTGTAAATACGACAAACAAGTATTAGAAAAGGAAAACATATTGCCGAACAAGTAAGTACTTATACTAATTAATAAGACTTACGTCTTGCCAATAGGTCGAATGATTGGACGATCTTCATTATTTGGAATAGCAGGAGGAAGATCTGAAACTCCTCTTATGTACCCATCATAAGTGCCATCAGCAGCAGCAGTGTTCCGAGCAGCAGGAGCTGGTTTGGTCGCTACAGCAAGTCGAGATGCTTTTCTTCCAATTGTCATCCTGTAATGTGTGATTCTTGAAACAAATAAGATAAAGATAGCAAAGAACAGTTTACAACCAACAAGACAATCATGATAAACATAACAATAGCAAATAGATAAGTGTTTCTTGCCAAGGCTTCAACCACCCAAATTACAAACAACGATAATAAATAGAAAATGAGCTAGAAATCATCATCATCTTCTTCAATTTCCTCAATGATAACTTCATCATAGTCTTCATCCTCGATAACTTGTTCCTGAATCCTTTCACCACCCAAATCATGTCGGTTGCTAATATGTGACAATTCGGTTGGATCAACCACCTCATCTGAACCACATACTGTTAAGTTGTCAAGTTGTGATCCTACTTGTACAATGAAATCATTGGCATCTAAACTATTCTCTTGGAACACATCTTCACTAGTGGGTGTTGCTGTTGTGTAGTCATCATGTGTGGGAGTTTCTAGACTTCCTAGAGGTGGTACTCTGTAAGCAACTTGCCAATCAAGAAGACTTGCAACGGAAGTGCAAGCATATGGAACATAATAGACTAAGCTCACTTGGCTGGCAATAGCAAAACACTCATTGGCTGGATTGGTTGAAGCAGGTGCTACTTCAACTAAGCCAAATCTGTTCAAATGTCTCACTCCTTTAGTTGGATGAAACCAATGACAATCAAACATCACAAGACTAAAGACCTCATCACCATCAAATTTAAGTTCTATAATGTCCTTAATAACACCGTAGTATTCAAGCTCCTCATTGGTTGCATCATCTATTCCAAGAGCAAGAACACCGGTATTTCTAGATGAAAGGTCCCCTTCTCTGTGGTTTTCATATTTCTCTGATCGAAATCTGAACCCATTAACTTCATACATGTCATATGATTTTACTCTCATGCTACAACCTCGCAAAAGATCACGTAATTCTTAATTAATAGATGCATCCTTTATGCACTGCAAGAAGACAATATATGTATATAAAGTTATTAGGCGTAGAAAACTGTATGGTGCTTTATTTGCTAGTATGTATAGGTGCTTTACCAAAGTTTTGAACCAATCCAACAAGTTTGGTTTTCCTGAACTAGCACCATCTCGCCTATGTTTATCAAGTTCTTTTGTACTTGGTTGTCGAGGACGCCTCCATTGGTCAAGTTCAAATTGTCTACATATTTTGTGTAAACCATCAACACCAATTTTTCTAATTGTACATTATCGTACTAGAAATGCTAATTCAGAGAACTTACTTCACAATATCATCCATTTCAGGCATGTTTAGTAAGATAAAAATCATGGTTGTCTTGTACTCTTAATGTGATAAGATCCTAGGTTCCCCTCTACCAATTTTCCATCCCTTGTCTCCAAACAAACTAAGACTGCTTGTGCTGGTAGTGCTAGATTGTGCATAACATTGGGGGCGATTTCTTGAGGTAGGCGCATCATCAGGAAGGTACAAAGAACTAAAGTTTGAAATCTCCTCAACAAGAAATGCCTCAACAATTGAAGCCTCCACACGTGCTTTGTTACTAACTTTTTCTTAAAGTTTTTTTTATTAACCTACATTGCCATGTAACAAATTAATGTCCAAATAGGAAATACTACTACCATATGGACAGAATGCATGAACAACAAAACATACCTTTCATAAGTATATATCCAACGATACTTAACAGGCCCTCCTACTTTTGCTTGATAAGGGAGGTGTATCGTTAGATGCTCCATTCAATCAAAGAACCCCAGTAGGAAAAATTTCTCCAATTTACAAATTAGGACAGGAATGTTTTCCTCCAATTTATCCATTTGGTTAGGATCTATTTCTTTTGTGCAAAGCAGCCTAAAGAAATAACTTAGCTCAGCTAAAGCCTCCCACACATCATTATCTACATAGCCCCGCAGCATGACAGGCAGCAACCGCTCCATAAATATATGGTAGTCATGACTTTTGAGCCCACATATCTTAAGTTGATCTAATTTAACACCTCGCTTCATGTTGTCCACATATCCATCCGGAAATTTGAGCTGAAGAAACCACAACAGGACCTCTCTTATTTGGTTCCTCTTCAAGCAATATGGTGCTCTAGGCTTTTCCCATTTATCATTGGGCTTTTTTTGAAGGTTGAAATCAATTCTGCTACACAGTACAGCTTGGTCAAGGCAGGCTTTGGCATTGTCTTTTGTCTTGTTAGGAATGTCAAGGACAGTATTGAATATTGCTTCTGCAATATTTTTTCCGGTGTGCATAACATCTATATTATGAGGAAGCAAAAGCTTTGGGAAGTATGGCAATTCCCACAGCTTAGGAATGTGTGTACAATTGTGTGTTACTCCATAACCTTCAAAATTGTTGTCCTTAACTTCATTCATGTAAGCAAAAACTTCATCCCCTGTTAACCTACGTGGAGAAATATCCTTCACTACTGTATCTTTTAAAAAGGCATCACTCTGGGTCCTAAGTACAAGGTCGGCCGGCAAAAATCGCATATGGCTATCAAACCAACTCCATTTGTGCTCATTATCCAGCCAAATTGTTTGTGGATCTGCCCCACACTCATAACAAGCCAGCCCACCATGGGTAGACCATCCAGCAACCATACCAAAAGCAGGGCGGTCATGGATAATTGTATGCAAGGTTACGCACATATTGAAATTCTGCTTAAGGAAACTAGCATAAGTTGGCACACCCACCCACGCCTCTTTCAACTCATCAAATAAAGGCTCCATGTACACATTGAAGTTCTTGCCAAGACTGTTTGGTCCAGGGATCACCATGCTGAGAAAGATATTTTGTGTTTTCAAGCAAAGAGCAGGTGGCAGGTTCAAAGCAGCAAGAAACACGGGCCAACAAGAGTATTGTGTTAACCCAAAATTAAAAGGGTTGAAGCCATCAGAGGACTTGACTAGCTTAACGTTGCATGGATCACTTGCAAATCCATCCACATTGAAAGATTTCCATGATTCACTATCAGCTGGGTGCACCATCATTCCTGGATTTTCTTGGTTGCCTTCCATGTGCCATCTCATGTGCTTAGCAAATTCAGGCTGCATGAACAACCTTTGCAATCTTGGTAGAAATGTCAGGTATCGCAGAACCTTACATGGGATGGGTTTACGCTTCTTATTTGGGCAGTCATTGTTAACTACCTTATATCTTGCTTCACGGCAGAAATCACACTTCAGTTTTTTCTCTCTATCCTTATAGTATATCATGCAATGGTTAACACATGCATCTATATTCAGGAGTGGCATTTTCAAACCAGCTAAGATACACTTGCACTCATACAAGCTTGATGGCATTTTATTGCCTTGTGGGGGTGTTTCTTGCCAAAGTTTCAGTAAACTATTTATGCAGTCGCCTGACAAATTGTATTGTGACTTAATTCCCATCAAGCGTGTAACAGTAGCAAAGCTGAGCTTTGGGTGAACTCATGGAGTGGGTCTTTAACAGCTGACAACATGGCATAAAAAGATTTGGCATCTGGTGTTGGCTCCTCGTCTACATTATCGACATGCATTGCATCCGCAAAGTCACACAACATGTCCTCTAAGAAATCAGTGTTGACAGACTCCACTCTATCTACATGAACATGATGCTCCCCATGTGCAGTCCATCTAAAGTAGTTCGGCATGAACCCCCAATGACAAAGATGAGAGGTCATCAATTGTTTTGTTCTTCTACTACCATTGCAACATTTTGAGCAAGGACAAGAAACTCCAAACTTGGCACTACGGACACCCTAAAAAACATGGTTCACAAAAGCATTTGTATTGCGTATCCACTCATCAGAATGCCTTCCATTATCCTTCCACCCACTATACATCCAGCTACGTTGAGCATCGAAAGACATTGTTTGGTTTTGTACTTAAATCTGAAATAAAAATGAATTGCTACGATCACGAGTCGCATCCCAACAAAAAATGAATGCATCATACACACTAAAATAGAAAACCACTCATCACCAACAAAAAATAATCCCACATTCCCACATCATACAAGTGAACAATGCATTAATCAACATAGTTTTCATGGAAAGAAGAAATCATAATACCTACTTGATTTAGCAATGCCTTTCTTCTCTGTTGCTTCGATGCCACGAGCAGGGAAATTTTCTTCAAGCAAACAACACCCGACACTTGTTAGTTTCTGAAAAAATGTAGAAAACCAATGAAGAATGTTAGAGGACTTCCATTTATTCGTAACATAAAACAGAGAATGGGGTGGAAAAGCCCAACAATTGTGCTACTAGCTTTCATATGGATAACTAAACAACAATGGTGAAACGCACACGCAATTTCATATAGATATCTACAGCAATCGTAAAATGCAGTAATCTGACCACTGTTAACACGAGCATATATAGTAATCAATGAAGCTAGTGTTTCTGTCATTCATGCAATTGCAGTAGCTATGAACAAATTCAGCAGATAAACTACATGAAATATTTCCTGTTCACTGTGTTTAGTGTCCGCGTTCTGACCACAATTTACATGGTTGAATGGATCATTCATGTGTTCGTGCATCTCCATATCAGTCAGTTCGTCCATTTCTTCTTTTGCTAGAAATTTCTTTTATTCCTATGACCTTCCATACACCTTTTAACCAAGATGTTTAAACTGAAAACGCCACCTGCTGGAGAAGATACTAAACAACATCCACATGTACTGAATAGTGCACCACCTACTGCTTCCTTCGGATGCTAAATCCAAAACAACAGTTTCAGAATTTTGCTAGACATACACAAGTACAGCTATCTAAGCCAGCAATCAAACATCTTTCTAAACTAGAGGGGAAGAGAGATAGAGACAACCTTTTGGACAGAAGGAGCTGCGTACAACATAGCAGATCGGGTGCTCGTCCAATCAGCGGGGGCGGCACTGTCTCCACATCCGAAGGGCGACGCGGTCAGCAGAGTTAAGGGTGTCGCGGATGCAGTCACCACGGGTGGCACGGCGCCGTCACCCGGGACGGCGTGGCCATGGCCACCACGCCCGTCGTGACTGTCGCCGATGCAGTACACGGGGAAGAACGGGCGCGACGGAGGGGGGCGGGCCGGGGCACAGCGGAGTGGGGCAGGCCGGGGCGCAGCGAAGCGTGGCGGCGTAGGGCGGAGCAGGTCGCGGTGGCACGGGACAGGCGGGGATAGAAAGAGAGGGGTTTTTTTAGTCTGGCAGCGCACCTCTTGGGGTATGGGTGAAGCGTGAAGGAGGGACCTTGCCAAAAAAATTCCTCTACACGCCCTTTTCTCCTTCCTTTTCTCACTGGTCAGTGGGCCCAACTTGTGCGAGGGGAAATAATTGCCGGGCGGTGTCGATAAAGGAGCGCGGGAGGCAATCTACGTGGCCACATCAAGGGCATCTCTTCGGTCTCTTTTTTTCTTCGATGGTATGTACGTGGCACCACCGTAGGGAAAGTTTAGTTTCTATTTTTTTGGCTGGAAATACATCTTTCTCTAGAGGGTCCTGTTCATTTCTTTTCTATCCCTTGAGTTAGCTAATGAGCTCTAGGTAAAGAGGTTGGCTCTAGGTAAAATGTGGATTTCTAGCAGTAGTGAGTCGTATTAGTGGCAGATAGGACTTGAGACAATATTGATCTTACCTTTAGCTCCTTGTGGCTTCGACACTCCATACTTATCACTTCCACCTTTGGAAATTGCTACGATGATTTCCTACACTTGGGGATTATCAAGCTATTTTCTGGCGCCGTTGCCGGGGAGCAATAGCGTGGGGTTGATATTCTCGTGTGTGCTTGTTTAATTTCTTCACTAAGTAGATTTTAGTTTTCCCTTTTTGTTTCTGTTTAGTTGTGGGTGAAACATACAAAAAAACAATTAAAGAATGAAAATACAAAAAAAATTTACTTGCCTCTCATGCCTGAATTTTTTTTCAAAAAGAGAAGTGATTGGAAAGTTATGCATTGAAGAAATGAGGGTCGTCCTTGAGCACTTCTGTTCATGGTCACAGAAACAATGTAGAATTTTTCATGGAAGTTTCTCTGTAAATAATTATCCCCTTGTATATATCCATTGGATTATAAAAATAATGTGCCAAGCTTTGGTTTTAGGATGATTAGATTGCTTGTTTACTAAATGCAGAACAAAAACATAAACTTTGGCTGTAGCGCGTGATTTTAAATTTTTTACTGGAAGGTCAAATGGGTCTGAAACTTTTTTCACAGTACTTCTGTACAAATAGTTCAAATTTTCATATTTATTTCATAATTTTTGGAGTTACATAAGTTTACTAAACTTCCAGATTACTACAAACTGTCATGTTTTTGACAGATTCTATTTTTCACGTGTTGTTTGCTTATTTTGATGAATCTATGGCTAGTATCGGGGAGTATGAACCATAGATAAGTTGGAATAAAGTAGTCTTAATACCAATATAAATAAAGAATGAGTTCATTACATTACCTTAAAGTGGTAGTTTGCTTTATTACACTAACGGATCTCACAAAGTTTTTGTTAAAGTTTTGTGTGGATGAAGTGTTCGAAGATCGAGGAGCTATCAATATGAGAAGAATAAAGAGAGGCAAGAGTTCAATCTTGGGGATTCCCAAGGCACCCCAAGTAAATATTTCAAAGGATACTCAAGCATCTAAGCTTGGGGATGCCCCGGTTGGCATCCCATCTTTCTTCTTCAACAAATATCGGTATACCTCAGTTTTTGTTTTGTTCACATGATTTGTGTCCTTTGTGTTTTAGTTTTTTCCTTTAAGAACCATGCTATTATGAGTTAGACCTTCATTTATTTATAGAATACTTCATGTGCTTCACTTATATCTTTTAAGTATGATTTTATAGAATTGCTCTTTGTGCTTCACATAAATCTTTTGAGTATGGTTTTATAGAATGCTTCGTGTGCTTTAGTTACATATTTTGAGCTTGGATATTGGTTAGTCTATATTAATTGGAGAATGCTCCATGAACTTCACCTATATATTTTGGAGTATGAATAATACTATCATCTAAAAGTGGGTTTGGAAGAGTGTCAACTTTAGGAGTTAGTGATCCCATTATTCCGAATGAGAAGAATTTTGCTTATGTGGAGAGTATAAAAATTCCTATGCTTGTAGATCATGAAAATAATGCTTTATGTGATGGTTATATTGTTGAATTCATTCATGATGCTACTGAAAATTATTATGAGGGAGTAATTTATGCTTGTAGGAGTTGCAATAATACCAAGTTTCCTCTCTATGTGCTTAAAGTTCCGAAGTTATACTTGTTTTGCCTTCCTATGCTAGTTGATTATTGTTCCCTTAAATTATGTGCTAAAAAAATCCCTAGGCATAGGAAGTGGGTTAGATTTAAATGTGATAGTCATATTCTTCATGATGCTCTCTCTATGTTTCAATTCTTTTCTTTTATGTGAGCATCATTGAAATCATCATGCATAGCTAAAAGGCATTAACGAAAAGTGCTTGTTGGGAGACAACCCAATATCTACCCTTGCTGTCTTTGTGTGTTGACATGATTATGCTACTGTAGTAATCATGTTTTATAGCTTTTGTTTCAATAAATTGCCAAGTAAGACCTTTGGGAAGACTTGGGTGAAAGTTAATGTGATCTTGCTGTAAAAAAACAGACACTTTGCGCTCAAGGGATTAGCTGCCATTTTTTACAGAAGAGTGCTTTTGAGTTGATTATTTTTGAAGAAGATTAATAGACAAATTCCTCACGTACACCAATTTATTTCACAGTTTTGGGAGTAGCAGAAGTATGGTTGTTGTTCAGATCATTACAGACTGTTCTGTTTCTGACAGATTCTGTTTTCATTGCATAGTTTGCTTGTTTTCTAGTTTCTATGGATTATATTTCTCAATATAAATTGTGGAAATGATATGGTAAAGTATGCATTGTGTGAGAACAATTATGAACCTTGTCTTTGATAGTACCAAAGTGAATGGTTTACTCTTTATCATACTAACCTATCTCACGAAGTTCCGTTAAGTTTTGTGTGATTGAAGGTTTCAAGCTTTGGGTGAGATATTGGTATGAGGAGAACAAGGAGCGTAAAGACCCTAAGCTTGGGGATGCCCAAGGAACCCCAAGGTAATATTCAAGGAAGACTCAATCGCCTAAGCTTGGGGATGCCCCGGAAGGCATCCCCTCTTTCGTCTTCAAAACAATCGGTATACTTTACTCGGAGCTATATTTTTATTCGTCACATGATATGTGCTATTCTTGGTGTGTATTTTCAATTTTACTTGTTGTTTGAATAAAATCGTTGGATCTGATATCTTGAATGAAAAAGAATCCTCTCATGGCCGGTTAATTATTTGACTACTCAGTGTTCTTCACTTATATCTTTTTGGAGTAGTTTTTCGTTTACTCACGCGCTTCACGTATATCCTATGAGTAAATGGTTGAATGAATTGAGTATCATAAATCTGAATTTATATATGTTTTATATGCTTATACCATGGGGAGTAATGACTTCACACAGAATAAGTATAGGTAGTAAACTTATTGAAAGTTAGCAAACGCAGAATTGGTCACTTGAACAATTCATGAAAGAATAGTGAAGGAAGAGAGATTTCACATATAAATATACTATCTTGGACAACTTTTGTAATTGCGAGCACTAATTAAAATATGACATGCTAAAAGGTTGATGTTGGACAAGGAAGACAACTTAATGGGATATGTTTTCCTATATCCAAAACATTATATTATCTTGGATCATCCAACATGTTGAGCTTGCCTTTCCCTCCCATGCTAGCCAAATTCTTTGCACCAAGTAGAAATACTACTTGTGCTTCCAAACATTCCTTAACCCAGTCTTGCCATGAGAGTCCACAATACCTACCTATGGATTGAGTAAGATCCTTCAAATAAGTTGTCATCGGTGCTTGCAATAAAAAATTGCTCCTTAAATATGTATGATCTATTAGTGCGGAGAAAAGAAGCTTTATACGAACTTGTGATAGGGAAGAAATAAAAGCGACGGACTGCATAATAAAGCTCTTTATTACGAGCGACAATATAAAGTGACGTTCTTTTGCATTAAGATTTTGTGCATTCAACCATAAAAGCGCATGGCAACCTCTGCTTCCCTCTGCGAAGGGCCTATCTTTTACTTTTACCTTCTACCCTTATACAAGAGTCATGGTGATTTTCACTTTTCCTTTTTACACTTTTTCCTTTGGCAAGCACTTTGTGCTGGAGCGATCCGGATATATATATCCACTTGGATGTAGGTTTTCATAAAGTATTATTGTTGACATTACCCTTGAGGTAAAAGGTTGGGAGGCGAAACTATAAACCCCTATATTTCTCTGTGTTCGATTAAAACTTTGAACCCATAAATATCACATGAGTGTCAGCAATTGTGAAAGATTAAATGATAGTTGAGTATGTGGAGTTTGCTAAATCAGAGCTCTGACATAGACTCTTCCTGAAAATAAGATGAATTGCAATTGTTTGATGACTGAGAATATAGTTTGTTAGTTTCAAGAAAGTTTATGATCTATACTTTGACATGTGAATAGCTTGTTACTTGATCATGAAAAGGTTTATGAGATGAGCTACTCTTATGACATATAATGATGCTAGAAAAGGTGATTGAAATTATCATTGATCAAACTTATGAATTTGCTAACATTCACACTTCATAAATTATTTGTTTTATCATTTACCTACTCGAGGACGAGCAGGAATTAAGCTTGGGATGCTGACACGTCTCCAATGTATCTATAATTTATGAAGTATTCATGCCATGTTTACAATAGTTTTATCTGATTTTGGTATGATTTGATTAGAACTAAACCAGACTAATGCTGTTTTTAGCAGAACTACCGTGGTGTTGTTTTTGTGCAGAAATAAAAGTTCTCGGAATGCGCTGAAAATCAACGGAGATTTTTTCTGGAAAATATGAAACATACTGGAACAAAAATCTACCCGTGGGGCCCCTGACTTGTTCTCGACGCCAACCTGTCCTATAAATACCCAAACCTCCAGAAATTAACCTAGATCAGGAGTTCCACCGCCACAAGCTTTTGTAGTCACGAGAAATCAATCTAGGCCCTCTCTGGCACCCTGCCGGAGGGGGCCATCATCACCGGAGGCCATGGGGAAGGATCTCGGAGGGGCCATCATCGTCATGAAGGCCAAGGACTAGAGGGGGAACCTCTCCCCATCTAGGGGGAGGCCATGGAGGAGGAAGCACAAGGGGGAGGACCTCTCCTCCTCTCTCTCGGTGGCGCCGGAGTGCCATCGGGAGGGGAATCATCGCCGCGGTGATCGTCTTCATCACCATCACCATCATCATCACCATCCTCATCTCTTTTACGCGGTCCACTCTCCCGCACCCCGCTGTAATCCCTACTTGAACATGGTGCTTTATGCCAGATATTATGATCCAATGATGTGTTGTCATCCTATGATGTTTTGAGTAGATATCTTTTGTCTTTGTGTTGATTGATGATCTAGATTGGTACGAGTTGTATGTTTTATTTTGGTGTTGTCCTATTGTGCCCTCCGTGTCGTGCAAGCGTAAGGGATTCTCACTGTAGGGTGTTGCAATACGTTCATTATTCGCTTATAGTGGGTTGCTTGAGTGACAGAAGCATAAACCCGAGTAAGGAGGTTGTGGCGTATGGGATCTTTAATGCTATGGTTGGGTTTTTCCTTAATGATCTTTAGTAGTTGTGGATGCTTGCTAGAGTTCCAATCATAAGTGCATATGATCCAAGAAAAGGAAGTATGTTAGCTTATGCCTCTCCCTCATATGAAATTGCAATGACGACTACCGGTCTTGTTAACAATTTCCTAGGATAATTCCGCACACCGATCCATCATTATTCCACACTCGCTATTTATATTATTTAGTTATATATTCTAACTTTATGATAACAGCACCTACTTTTATATTTTGGCTCTCCAATATTGTGCAAAGTTATCCTCTTCCTACCCACAACGTAGTTTTATTTCTCGTATCTAGTTGGAAGCAAATGTTCGGTGTACGTAGAGTCACTACTAGAAATCCACATTTTACCTAGAGCCATATACCCAAGGTGAAATACGAAAAACCATAGGGAAAGACTTTACCTTGGGCTTGCCCTACGTAAAGAACCCTAGGTATAGTATAGTCGGTAAAGACCCCTTCCCCTCGGGTGTATCCAGCAAGCTCTAGGGAAAATTTCTTTACCTAGGGGCACAAGCCCTAGGGAAATTATCAATGCCTAGTTAAGGGCGTTAAACGATTGCGCTTGTTGGGAGGCAACCCAATTTTATTTTTGTTCTTTGCTTTTTGTTCCAGTTCAGTAGTAAATAATTCATATAGCCTCCGGTTAGATGTGGTTTTATGTTTTAATTAGTGTTTGTGCCAAGTGGAACCTTTAGGATAGCTACGGTGATAGTTGTGTTGATCCTGCTAAAAATCAGAAACTTTTGCGCTTAGTAAATTAGTTTTGAAAATTCACAGAAACGTGATTTTGATTTTATTCTTTTTGATCTGGATTGTTACACAAATTGCTCATGTGTTCCTAATTTGGATAGATTTTTGGAGTTACATAAGTATTTGGGAGTTACAGATTACTACAGACTGTTCTATTTTTGACAGATTCTGTTTTTCGCATGTTGTTTGCTTATTTTGATGAATCTATGGGTAGTATGGGGGGTACGAACCATGGATAAGCTGGAATACAGTAGATATTATACCTATATAAATAAAGAATGAGTTTTGAAAAGTACCTTAAAGTGGTGAATTATTTTCTTATACTAACAGAGCTCATGAGATTTTCTGTCGAGTTTTATGTTGTGAAGTTTTCAAGTTTTGGGTAAGGATTTGTTTGACTATGGAACAAGGAGTGTCAAGAGCCTAAGCTTGGGGATGCCCAATGCACCCCAAGGTAATATTCAAGGAAAACCAAAAGCCTAAGCTTGGGGATGCCCCGGAAGGCATCCCCTCCTTCGTCTTCGTCTATCGATAACTTTACTTGAGGCTATATTTTTATTCACCGTGATATGTGTTTTGCTTGGAGCATCTTGTATGATTTGAGTCTTTGATTTTTAGTTTACCACAATCATCCTTTTTGTACAAACCTTTTGGGAGATACATGCATGAATCATGATTTATTAGAATACTCTATGTGCTTCACTTATATCTTTTGAGCTAGGCAATATTGCTCTAGTGCTTCACTTATATCTTTTTAGAGCATGACAGTGGTTTTATTTTATAGAAATTGTAGAACTCTCATGCTTCACTTATATTATTTCGGGAATCTTTTAGAACATCATGGTAATTTGCTTGGGTTATAAAACTAGTCCTAATATGATGGGCAACGAAGATGGATATAACAAAAACTTTCATATAAAGTGCATTGAATAGTATGAGAAGTTTGATTCTTTATGATTGTTTTGAGATATGAAGATGGTGATATTAGAGTCATGCTAGTGGAGTAGTTGTGAATTTTAGAGATACTTGTGTTAAATTTTGTGATTCCCGTATCATGCATGTATGGTGAACTATTATGTAAAAGTTGGAGCATGATTTATTTATTGATTGTCTTGCTTAAGATCGGGATCGCGCGATGGTTAAATCCTACCAACCCTTCCCCTAGGAGCATGCATGTAGCACTTTGTTTTGATTAATAATAGATTTTTGCAATAAGTATGTGAGTTCTTTATGACTAATGTTGAGTCCATGGATTATATGCACTCTCACCCTTCCACCATTGCTAGCCTCTCTTGTGCCGCACAACTTTCGCCGGTACCATACACCCACCATATACCTTCTTGAAATTAGCCACTATACCTACCTATTATGGCATTTTCGTAGCCATTCCGAGATATATTGCCATGCAACTTTCCACCGTTCCGTTTATTATGACACACTCCATCATTATCATATTGCTTTGCATGATCATGTAGTTGACATCGTAGTTGTGGCAAAGCCACCTTTCATAATTATTTCATACATGTCACTCTTGAATCATTGCACATCCCGGTACACCACCAGAGGCATTCATATGGAGTCATATTTTGTTCTAAGTATTGAGTTGTAATTCTTGAGTTGTAAGTAAATAAAGTGTGATGATCTTCATTATTAGAGCATTGTACCATGTGAGGAAAGGATGATGGAGACTATGATTCCCCCACAAGTCGAGATGAGACTCTGGACGAAAAATTAAAAAAAAAAGAGGGCATAAAAAAGAGAGAAGACCCAAATAAAAAATAATGAGAGAAAAGAGAGAAGGAACAATGTTACTATCATTTTTCCACACTTGTGTTTCAAAGTAGCACCATGATTTTCATGATAGATAGTCTCCTATTTTGTCACTTTCATATACTAGTGGGAATTTTTCATTATAGAACTTGGCTTGTATATTTCAATGATGGGTTCCTCAAAGTGACCCAGGTCTTCGTGAGCAAGCGAGTTGGATGCACACCCACTTAGTTTCTTTTTGAGCTTTCATACACTTATAGCTCTAGTGCATCCGTTGCATGGCAATCCCTACTCACTCACATTGATATCTATTGATGGGAATCTCCATAGCCCGTTGATATGCCTAGCTGAGGTGAGACTATCTTCCCCCTTTTGTCTTCTCCACAACGAACATTCTATTCCACCTATAGTGTTATGTCCATGGCTCACGCTCATGTATTGCGTGAAAGTTGAAAACGTATGAGAATACTAAAGTATGAAACAATTGCTTGGCTGAAACCGGGGTTGTGCATGATTTAAATATTTTGTGTGATGAAGATAGAGCATGGCTAGACTATATGATTTTGTAGTGATAGCTTTCTTTGGCCATGTTATTTTGAGAAGACATGATTGCTTTATTAGTATGCTTGAGGTATTATTGTTTTTATGTCAATATTAAACTTTTGTTTTGAATCTTTCGGATATGAACATTCATGACACAATAAATAAAATTACATTGATAAATATGTTAGGTAGCATTCCACATAAAACATTCTATTTTTATCATTTACCTACTCGAGGAGGAGCATGAATTAAGCTTGGGGATGCTTGATACGTCTCCAATGTATCTATAATTTTTTATTGTTCCATGCTATTATATTATCTATTTTGGTTGTTTAATAGGCATTTATATGCTATTTTACATTATTTTTGGGACTAACCTACTAACCGAGAGCCCGGTGCCAATTTTTGTTTTTTGCCTATTTTAGAGTTTCGTAGAAAAGGAATACCAAACGGAGTCCAAATGGAATGAAACTTTCGCGATGATCTTTCTTGGACCGAAAGGAAACCAAAAGACTTGGATATGAAGTTGGAGACGCTACGAGGCGGCCACGAGGCAGGAGGGCGCACCCAGGGGGTAGGGCGCGCACCGCTACCTCGCGGGCCCCTTGTAGCTCCCCTGACCTAGTTACTTCGCCTATATATACTCTTATACCCTAAAAGCATCCAGGGAGACATAAATCCACTTTTCCACCGCTGCAATCTTCTATACCCGTGAGATCCCATCTAGGGGCCTTTTTTGACATCCTGTCGGAGGGGGATTCGATCATGAGGGCTTCTACATCAACACCATTACCTCTCGGATGAAGCGTGGGTAGTTTACCACAGACCTTTGGGTCCATAGCTAGTAGCTATATGGCTTCTTCTCTCTCTTTGATTCTCAATACCATGTTCTCCTAGATGTTCTTGGAGATCTATTCGATGTAATATTATTTTACGGTGTGTTTGCCGAGATCTGATGAATTGTGGATTTATGATCAGATTATCCACTACTGCAGGATGCTGCTAACGCGACACTACGATCAGAGACCCTTCAAGAAACTATGTGCTATCAGGTTTTAAATAGCGGATAGCGGGCTGGTAGTGGATTGGGGTCCGCGTAGCGGAATGCGGTTAGCGGGCGATATTGCGGGTGCTATGTCCGCGTAGCGGATTTGTAAAAGCACTAGATTATTAGTTATATTTCTAGATCCTTAACAAAAAATATTAATATTTAATTTTATCAATAGAGGACGCTATTGTGCTAGCGCTATTGAGGATGCAATAGCGGATGCTATCTCCGGTATTTGAAACTATGGTGTTATGCAAGAATCGCAAACGGTGGTGTCAGAGAACCATCAAAAATGTCCAAAACATTTGCGATGACGGATGCATCAAACACAGTTTAGATTTTAGTCACGTGTGTGATGTAGGGCATACGGTTCAGTTCAATTAACTATTTGCGATGAGGAGGAACAAAAGAAACGGGCAGCCAGATGAAGGCGTCTGTGATACACAACATACGGTTCACTCGGATGAACTGTTTGTGATTAGGCAACACAAAAGAAACGTTCGGGCAGATCAAGGTGTGTGTGCGATATACAACATGCGGTTCACTCGGATGAACTGTTTGTGTTGAGACAAGAGAACAGAAATGGTTCAATATAACAAGATGTGTGTGATACACGGCAAATAGGTCTATAATAAAAAATGTGTGGGAAGACCGATAACAACACAGACGATTCCTGTTAACAAGCTGTGTGTGTTGTGAGCAAATGATTTCTAGTATACAATCGTCAGTGATTGATGAAATCATCATCGACGGGTTCCCTTGTTTAGTCCGCGTGCGATATGATTTGCTCTATCTACAGAGCATCAACAAATATAGTTAAAAAGACAGCATTGCATAACCAAATTAAGCATACAATTAGACAAGTGACTACACAGATAACATTTTCACACACCAAAGTAAGTAATTACATGCATACTAAACTAGGAGAAACGAGGATCTAATCATCTACTTCTTGTTGCGATGATGCTTGCCATTGCTCTGCATCCGGCTGGATCCCTGGCCGTTTTTGGGAAGGAGGCACTTCCTCATGTCAATGATCCTCCTATACATGTCATAGCACGTGTACGCCTCCTTGACCGCGTACACGACGTGATCTTTGTCGAGTTTCTCCATCCAGGCTGAGTGCCCGGCACACTTGTCATTGTTGCAGGAATCCTTCATGTCTTTGTAGTAGGGGTCGATGATGGCCTCGGCGAGGTGAACCAGTGAGTCCTTCTCTTGCTCCTTGCTGCCCCAGATCTTGTATTGGCCCTAGATGTCGACAAGATTCTGGCAGGCGATGCCCGAATTCTTGAGCACCTTGACATTGTTGGTGATGTCGACCGTAGCAAACATGTAGTGGGGGCTGTTGACAAACCGGGCGAAACACTCGCAAGGCCTTGTCGCCAGGCAGTAGTGGTAGACGAGGATGTGGTGGCCCATGCACATCTGGGCAACGGAGACCTTGGGACGAGACCTGACACGAGCGTGGATGTGCTCGATGTCGAACCCGACCACCTTGTACTTCTCGTTGGCAAGCAACAACTCCATGATGCGGATGGAGTGCTCCTCCCAGACCGGGTGGTCGGTGTACACCACCGAGAGCTCCTCGAACCTTCGGTGGGTGTCCACCACAGCATGGATGGTGAACTGCTGCTTGTCGTCGGCAGCCGCTCGGAGCGCCATTGGAGCCGCACATGATACTCTCTAGGAATTTGTTGTTGTGGGTGTGCTTCTTGCATGGTGGGGCGCAATCAAAAGGTTGAAGAGACACAAGGGTTAAATAGCCGCTGTAACAAATGGGGGCTAGCCGTCCTGTAATCGTCATGTCTTATCACGGTGTTCATTGCGGAGGATTCCAGTGCACGCTTGACAACACCGCACCGCAGTGAGGATTCCAGTGCACGCTTGACAACACCGCACAGCAGTTTGACCATGCGTGGGCTCGAAGAGGCTCCAAATGTATCGTCGATGAGCCTGTTCCCATGCTACCGCGCAGTTTATCGTGCAAGCTTCCCGCCCGGCTTGGTTTGCCACGCGTTGGCTAGAAGAGGGACAAATCGTGGGTGTTTATTGGCAAAAAGCTCTGTAAAAATGAAGTGTGTGGAATGACTTCAGTCGTAAGTTTACCCATGGGTGATGAGGTCAAAGTTACACAGAAGGGTGATGATGGACACTCGAGTGCGATAATTAATTCTGCGCTCTACAGGGGACATGGTGGAAGAAACCAACTGTGTGCAATAATTTCCAAGACCGCAGTCGAGTTAGCTATACAGATTGTGTGCTGTGAGATCAACAAGGTAAACAGATTCGAGAATGGTTAATAAATCAAATCTAAGACCATTGCATATTAAGTTCAAAATAGTGCTACCAATTTACGAGTCTCATACGATGCCATTTCAATGATTGTACCACAAAGGCTCGATAATATTACACGGTTCAAATTCCAGAGTTATATGGCTCAAATTCGAAGATTACAAGGTTCAAACTGATATTAGAAATGAAATTCAGCTCATCAGCTGCAAACGCTTGCGCTGATCCGCTGTACATGGATATCAGAGAGGTTCAAACTAATATTACCACATCTAAGTTTGGTTTCGAAACCTCACAACTTTTACAAAGGGGTCAGCACTGAGAAGTCATGTATGGGGTTGACACGATGAGTTCCGATTACTCTGTCATCTGAAGTTGCAAAATGAAATTCAGCATTTTTGGAGCCTATTCCATTTTGCCGCAGGTGCCGACGCTGATCAACAAACCATTCATTTTTCTGAAATAAATGTAGGGTAAACCTCATTACCTTCAGCACCCGTGCTCTGACAATAAAGAACCTGAGGAATATAATCTCCGGTAAGGTCCCTCGGTAGGAGTTCAAAATATTTTCGGAGAGATGCAGATCTAGGCATTCGACGTGATTGTTATATTGTATCACATTATCCACCACTGGACATAATCTCATCTGCAAAAGAAGAAAACATGTTAGTGCTTAGATGTAGTTTTGAACACTACTGTAGGCCTATTTGGTTTGCAGGATTTGTAAAATGCACTAACATGCCATCTTCGGTCTGACATGATTAACATGGGCATTAACATGCCATCTTCCATCTTCACAAGATGTTGGAGTGGATGAAAAGTTCCCTAAGAAAATAGTACAGATGAATCCAAAGGAGAAATGCATATGGATTGTAACCATATGGATCAAGCATTGTCATTGTAAACTTGGGAAAGGAGACACGTATGTACTGAAATCCTCCAAAAGAATCCTTCAGAAATCGTAGTACATTATCATTGTAAACTTGGAAAAAGGTGTCACAAATTGAACTCCCTTATGGTTAACATTTAACAAGAAAGGAACATCACCTTGATATATAGCTTCTCCAGGCACGGAAAGCATCTTAGGAAAGTGACAACTTGCTCCAGGTTGGGGCCGATAGATTCTAGTGCCAAGACCATCACTGTGCGCAGTTTCGTGGCCAGGCTTGTCGGAATCATTTTCTGAACGACAAACAAACAAACATCCTCAAAATTAGAAATAATGTTAATTTCTAGAAGGAGAAG
Organism: Triticum dicoccoides; assembly: GCF_002162155.2. Lineage (NCBI taxonomy): Eukaryota > Viridiplantae > Streptophyta > Magnoliopsida > Poales > Poaceae > Triticum > Triticum dicoccoides. The sequence continues at coordinate 28,875,940 of NC_041389.1, read as the reverse complement.
TAGAAGGCGTCTATTGTACCTGAATGGTGTGGATCCAATAACAAGTTCGGAGTATTGGTCAGATGAGTAGCCCAGCACTGTCAATTTCGATGCAAAAATGACATTGATTCTTGTTGGACCTACTTGATCAAGTACAAGTAATCTCTCAAGTGCATGTATGTCCTCAATGACCATACCATGGTAGACATCTTGTGATGTCTTCCTGCCGAACCAGCAACACACATAAATAGTCTGAAGAGTCATGGAGGTGATGTGGAATGTACTCAACCCATTGATCGCCTGAAGACAAAGGTACTCGAGTGCAGTACAGCCACGAAGCACGCTCTCCATGTCATCGTTTGAGAGGCAGACGACGGTGAGTTTGAGGTGCTTTAGTCATGGTAGAATAAGTGCGGGCGCGTCATTAAGGGGAGGGGGAATGGCAGTTCCTGAACTTGGCGACACACAGCGTGGGAGCGAGGCAGAGCGTGGACGTTGGCAGCGAGCGCATATGCCCATCATCGAAAGTGAGCTCCTCGAGCTGATCTAGGGCAGGGGATCCGAACCAGTCATCAATCTTGGCACGGTCCCTGCCATTGGAACGGAACTTGCCCATTCTAAGGCCTCTGGTTGGGCCAAGGTGACTGCCGAGGATCTTGGAGAATGCATCCAAGCTTTTGCGATAGCCATGGCAGAGCTCGTGGGTGTCGATGAGGTCGGGAGGGGTGAAGTACCATAGGGGGCGCCACCGCCGGGAAAGGACGGTTGTCCGCGCCCACCATTTTATTGGGAGGATGGAGATGATGACTGTCAACATATCATCGGGGAGGCTGCTGATGAAGTCTATGTCTGCTGGAGTCGCTTGCGGTTCTAGCTTGCCCTGCCTCCGCTTGTTGGCAGGCCCGTTCTCCACCTTCGGAGTCTCCTTGTCAGCGACGCTTTCTGATAGAAATGAGAGTACAGGGAATATTTAGTTAAAATAGGGCAATAGAAAAGTGTATTGGTAACTAGAAGTTGTTAGGTAGGAATATAGTAAGAAAAGGGAATAACAATTGATTTCTTAAATACTACACAATTCATTTAACATTGCTGGGTTAGTCAACATGCAGATAGTTGAAAAGAAAACTTACTTCCAACAAACTCAGGACGGATGATTTGTCGGGGAAATTAGCATATATCTCATGACCAGGCCCTTTTATGTGCAGTCCAATTTTAGTGCCAGCTTTTAGTACATAAAACTTAGAAATTTATTTCCAAAAGCCAGCGCCAAAATAGGAGTCACCACGTTCATCAAGAAATACAGTAGCAAAGATTGTAAATCCATGGTTTGTGTGCAGTATGACATTCGTGCAACCTTGATCTATGTAAAGGGAAAAATTGTGCACTACATAATCTATTGCATAGCAAGGGATGTGCTGCAAAAAATGGTAGGATTGTTAAAGAAAATATGGTAACATGCAAATATGGACCCAAATTGAAAGAACTGTACAACAGTTCAAATTAAAGGACAAAAATCTATAATTAAACAAATAGGGTAAACATGATGTCATGGAAATATGAGAGTAATCGAAAGAACAATACATCATTAACTTGCCTAATATAGAAAGAAGAGGGGTAAAATCCCCTTTGACGTATATGGTGCATGTGGCACCTTTTATCCAAATGTAGCAATATTTAGAATATCTTCAGGAAAGTAGGCCATGCCAACCGATTTAGGGTGAGATTGAACATACCGCGCACATGCTCAAGTCATCTGGTACGGTGAGATGGTATCTCTGGCGGAGGTCGCAAGGTCATGATGTGTCGGCGCACTATACACTCTATGAATGAAAGAAAACCCTCAAATCAGCACGAATAAAAATGAATTCATGGTGATTTCCGCAGGGTGGTTAAAGGAGGCAGATGAACTGGGATGAGAGATGAGATAATATCTCATTAAATTAGTTACCTTGTCGTCCATAAGAAAAAACCCTCGGTAAGGCAGATTCCCCAACTGAGTGGAGCTAGGTTGGCCGCGAGCAACGCCGAGAAAGTCGATGGCGATAGGCAGCGGCAAGCGGAAGTTGCGAAATGCGGTGGGGTTTGCCGAAAGCCTGGCGGCGGCGGCAGGTGGCGAGCTAAGTGGTGATGAGGACATCAATACAATTGTTACACCCACAGCCCCTGCTGCTATACATACTGGACCAATTACTAGAGCTCGCGCACGCCAACTAAATCACCAGGTACTTTCATTTCTTGGTAATGATTCTAATGTTCATGAGAATATGATGCTGCCTAAATTGGATACATTTGTTGTGCTTACAAATGAAGGGCCTAGCTTGGAGAAGGATGAACATTGGAGCAAGAACAAGCATGGAGATGATGGCATGCGCAAGGGGAACAAGAACAGAGTTACAAGTGATGATTTCAGGACTTTGAAGCCACCATAATGGGTGCATGAAGCCTTGGACGAAATATACAAGATGCTACTTCATAAATTTCGTCCCGAGGCTATTCTAGGTGCTGCGTCACCTTATTATTGGGACAGGCCCATGTAATTTCGAAATACATAAGTATAGGCTATTTTTAGAGTCCGTATGTGTGGGGAAACAAGAGATAGGGTTGATTTCGGACCCCTCCACCAAGGGCCACGAAATTCCCCCCTCTTCCTCCATATATAAAGGCCTTAGGGCATCGTTTAGACTTCGGGTTTTGTTTAGATTAAAAGTTCGCCATAGCTGCAACTTCGCGTACTTCGTTTGTGTTCAACGACCAGACAAAGGCGTCACAGAACCCCACCTAGATCAATAAAGTTTTCAACTTATATTCACAATATCCAGATTGCAATCTCAGTTTCTTGCTTGTTCTTGGTTTGCTCGCAGGAAACATACCCTCGTGGTCAGGTTGATCATGCTCCGGCGTGGTCAATAACCTCTCGGAGTTGGTTTAGCGATTGCTAAGGTGCGACGTCCTCCCACGTTCGTAGTCGGATCGTCAAAGTCGACTTCCACCAAAGCAAAATCCATCATCTCATCGAAAGACGGGACACCTTTGCCTCTATCAAGTGGTATCAGATTTCCAGGTTGCTCGGTGAGATTTTACAGTTTTTCATAGTTTAGATCGAGTCTGTTCTTCATACCTACAGTCCACGAAAAAGCCACAAAAAAAATTTAGGGTTAGTTCATCATATCCAAACCAATCCGAGCCTTTGCATAATCTTTTTAGGGTTTTGCTTTGTTGAATTTGCGGTTGCATCGTCGTGTCTAGTTGCTGGTCTTAGTGTCTAGTCTTTTAGAGTTTCGAGTTCTGGTCATAAGTTGTCACGCCGCCACCGCACCATCATCATCGCCCCTGCCACCTACCACCACCGCTCCGAATCCGTATCCATATACCACCACCAATCCATGTCCATATACCACCACCGATCCATATCCATATACTACCACCGCTACTACCACCGCTGCTATAACCATATATCCACCACCAATCCGAGTTCCTTGCATATTAGGTTTGTTTTCGAGTTTCGTCTAGTTTCTGATTCGTGTTTCCTTGCCGGAATAGGTTTCGGGAAAAAAAGAGTCCGGAAACCACCCTCCGTTTAGGCCCAAAATTTTCCAAAAACGCACTTGCCAAAAAAAATCTGGCTATCGTATTTTTAGGTGTTTCTAAGCGTATTGAGACAGTCGCCGTTATAGAAAGTTTTTTGACCCGTTTCTAGTTTTTGGGTCCGGGCAGTCGAAAAAAAAATTGGTCGAAAAAATTTCGTGTCCATCCTGTCAGTTTGACCTGGGAAGAGTTTTGAGACACTCCCCATTATAGTGATTTTTCGCAAAAAAAGAGCAGCGCAAAAAAAAGAGCGAATTTTTTTCCAGAGTGTGCTTTTCCCTTGTTTACGTGCAGCGCCGTGATTTTGTTAGTGTTCTAGGCTCGCGTCTCTAGCACAGTCTAGCCTAGGACCAGCACAGTACCGTCGTTGAGCGTTTATTCAACTTTGCATCTCTGAGTTGATTATTGTTGACCTTTTTTGCTACCATATTATAAGCCTTCCCATCTCCACATACATCTAAATCGTGCGTTTGACTCTCCCTGGTAATCGCTCTATCCAAGCTTTGAGAGTTTTGACTACAACGGTTGCCGATCACTGCCTGCTGCTGGGTAAGAACTGGTAAGAATATGAGATTTGCTTGACGGATTTGTGACACCCACCACCACCTCTTGTTAGTAGTCTATAGGATCATATTCTTGTGTGTTTCTATTGCTGCTAACCATGCCAGGATCACAAGCCGACGAGACTGACTGGGAGAACATGACGAATAAGGATTTCCATGATAAATTTCAGCAAATGATGAGTGGGCAGGTGCAAGATGTGCTAACAGATTTGAAGAGGCCATGGAGAAGATGGATGGCATGGAGAAGACATTCGAAACAAAGCTCGATAACAAGTTTAATGAATTGCTCGCGCGTCTTCCACCACCACCACCCGCTGCACCTAACGCACCTCTACAACAACAACAACAACGACTACCTCCACGTCGCGAAACAGACCTCCGCCGAGCGAGCCGTGTCCCTCTTGCGTTTGGCCAAACTGTTGGTGCTATTGTTGATACTTCTGTGGCTCTTGCTGCTGATGCGGAGGAGGACGATTATGTGGGAGATTACGAGGATGAGGTTGATCAAAATCAGAACTACGTGCAACCACCTGCACCACAACCACCAGGTCGTCCACATGCAAATAAGCACAATGGTAGGGCTCTCCCTCAGGTACGAGATCATGACCATCTTCCTAAACTGAAATTGAATATTCCACCATTTGAGGGTAGATATGTTCCTGATATATATCTTACTTGGGAATTAGAAACTGAAGAATGGTTTACATGTTTACAATATCCCGAGGAGAGACGGGTTGCGGCTGCTGTTTGTGCTTTCACAAGTTTTGCATGTGTATGGTGGTCTGAACATTGTAGATTATATCCTATTCCAACTACTTGGGCTGCTTTGAAAACTGCTATGCGTACTCATTGGGTTCCACCATATTATCAACGTGAATTGCTTCAAAAATTGCAGCGCTTAAGACAAGGAAAAAATTCTGTAGAAGAATATTATCAGGAATTACAAACTGGTATGATTAGATGTGGTATTGTTGAGGAGAATGAAGCTATGCTTGCACGTTTTCTGGGTGGATTAAATAGAGAGATTCAGACCATTCTAGACTATAAGGAGTATACTAATATCACTCGTTTATTCCATCTTGCTTGTAGAGCTGAACGTGAAGTGCAGGATCGACAAGCATTGGCGCGAACTAAATTTTCTGCAGGCCAACCTTCATCATGGACACCGCGTGCATCTTCTACTTCTACTGCACCAGCACCTCCATCAGGTGCCACCTCCAGCCGTGATACAAGAAAATAGGCACAACCACCATTATTTGCCAAGAGCAAACCTGCCGGGCTTCCACAGAGTTCTTCCCATGGCATCAACAGGGCACACAAGTGATATTATTTGTCGTCGTTGTAAGGGAAGAGGTCATTATGCGAGCAATGCAAATCTCAGCGTGTGATGATTGCTACTGAGGATGGTGGGTATGAGTCCGCTAGTGACTATGATGAGGAGACTTTGGCTCTTATTACATGTGAAGAACATGGTGGAGATGATTCTGATCATGAGACGCAATACATGGCTCCTGAAGACGCTGACAGGTATGAATGTTTAGTTGCTCAACGTGTTTTGAGTGTGCAGGTCACACAAGCTGAGCAAAATCAGAGGCACAATTTGTTCCATACCAAGAGAGTTGTGAAGGAACGTTCTGTGTGCGTCATCATAGACGGAGGGAGCTGCAACAACTTGGCTAGCATGGAGATGGTGGAGAAGCTTTCTCTCACCACAAGACCACATCCACATCCTTACTACATCCAATGGTTCAACAACAACGGGAAGGTTAAGGTAACACGTATTGTTCGTGTGCATTTTAGTATCTCTACATATGCTGATTATGTTGGTTGTGATGTGGTACCTATGCAAGCATGTTCCTTATTACTTGGTAGACCATGGCAATTTGATAAAAAATTTGTACACCATGGTAGAAACAATCAGTATACTCTTGTTCATAAGGATAAAAATATTACTTTGCTTCCTATGACTCCTGATTCTATTTTGAAAGATGATATTAATAGAGCTAATAAAGCAAAACAGGAGAAGAATAAGAGTGAAAATTAGATTGTGGCAAAAGAATTTGAGCAACAAATGAAGCCTAATAATAAACCATCTAGTGTTGCTTCTGAAATTAAATTGAAAAGTGCATGTTTATTTGCCACCAAATCTGATATTGATGAGCTAGATTTCAGTAAATCTGTTTGCTATGCTTTTGTGTGCAAAGAGGCATTATTTTCATTCGAGGATGTGCCTTCCTCTTTGCCTCCTGCTGTCACTAACATTTTGCAGGAGTTCGCTGACGTCTTTCCACAAGACGTGCCATCGGGATTACCGCCTATTCGAGGGATTGAGCATCAGATTGACTTAATTCCCGGTGCTTCACTGCCAAACCGTGCGCCATACCGTACCAATCCAGAGGAGACGAAGGAGATTATGCGTCAAGTACAAGAGCTTCTCAACAAAGGTTATATACGCGAATCCCTTAGTCCTTGTGCTGTTCCTATTATTCTAGTGCCGAAAAAGGATGGTACATCACGTATGTGTGTTGATTGTAGAGGCATTAATAATATTACTATTCGTTATCGTCATCCTATTCCTAGGCTAGATGATATGCTTGATGAATTGAGTGGCTCTACAATATTCTCCAAAGTTGATTTGCGTAGTGGATACCATCAAATTCGTATGAAATTGGGAGATGAATGGAAAACAACATTTAAAACTAAGTTTAGATTATACGAGTGGTTAGTCATGCCTTTTGGGTTAACTAATGCACCTAGTACTTTCATGAGATTAATGAACGAAGTTTTACGTGCTTTCATTGGACGATTTGTGGTAGTTTACTTTGATGACATATTGATTTATAGCAGATCTTTGGAAGAACATTTGGAACATTTACGTGCTGTTTTTATTGCTCTACGTCATGCACGTTTGTTTGGTAACCTTGGGAAGTGCACCTTTTGCACCGACCGAGTATCTTTTCTTGGCTATGTTGTTACACCACAGGGAATTGAAGTTGTTAAAGCCAAGATTGACGCTATTGAGAGTTGGCCACAACCCAAAACGGTCACACAAGTGAGGAGTTTTCTTGGCCTCGCTGGACTGTATAGGCGTTTTGTGAGAGATTTCAGCACCATTGCTGCACCTCTCAATGAGCTTACAAAGAAAGATGTGCCTTTTCTTTGGGGTACCGCACAGGAAGAAGCCTTCACGGTATTGAAAGATAAGTTGACACATGCTCCTTTACTCCAACTTCCTGATTTTAATAAGACTTTCGAGCTTGAATGTCATGCTAGTGGAATTGGATTAGGAGGTGTGTTATTACAAGATGGCAAACCTGTTGCATATTTTTCTGAAAAATTGAGTGGGCCTAGTCTGAATTATTCTACTTATGATAAAGAATTATATGCTCTTGTTCGAACTTTAGAAACATGGCAAGATTATGTATGGCCCAAAGAATTTGTTATACATTCTGATCATGAATCTTTGAAACATATTAAAAGTCAAACTAAACTGAATCGTAGACATGCTAAATGGGTTGAATTCATTGAGACTTTCCCTTATGTCATTAAACACAAGAAGGGAAAAGAAAATGTTATTGCTGATGCTTTGTCTCGTCGCTATAGTATGCCTTCACAACTTGACTTCAAAATATTTGGTTTGGAGACCATCAAAGATCAATATGTGCATGATGCTGATTTTAAAGATGTAATGCAGAATTGTAAAGAAGGAAGAATGTGGAACAAGTTCGTCGATAATGATGGATTTGTGTTTCGTGCTAACAAGCTATGCATTCCAGCTAGCTCTGTTCGTCTTTTGTTGTTGCAGGAGGCGCATGGAGGAGGATTAATGGGACACTTTGGCGTGAAGAAGACGAAGGACGTACTTGCTACACATTTCTTTTGGCCAAAGATGAGACGGGATGTTGAGCATTTTATTGCTCGCTGCACTACATGTCAAAAAGCTAAGTAACGACTCAATCCTCATGGTTTATATATGCCTTTGCCTGTACCTAGTGTTCCTTGGGAGGATATATCTATGGACTTTGTTTTAGGTTTACCTCGAACAAAGAAGGGGAGGGATAGCATATTTGTTGTCGTGGATAGATTCTCGAAAATGGCACACTTTATACCATGTCATAAAAGCGATGATGCTATTAATGTTGCTGATTTATTCTTTCGTGAAATTATTCGCTTGCATGGTGTGCCAAATACTATTGTTTCAGATCGTGATACTAAATTTCTTAGCCACTTTTGGATATGTTTATGGGCTAAGTTGGGGACTAAACTGCTTTTTAGTACTACTTGTCACCCCCAAACTGATGGACAAACTGAAGTAGTCAATAGAACATTGTCTACTATGCTTAGGGCTGTTTTGAAAAATAATAAGAAAATGTGGGAGGAATGCTTGCCTCATATTGAATTTGCTTATAATCGTTCATTGCGTTCTACTACTAAGATGTGCCCTTTTGAAGTTGTGTATGGTTTCCTACCTCGTGCACCTATTGATTTGTTGCCTCTTCCATCTTTAGAGAAGGTTAATTTTGATGCTAAACAACGTGCTGAATTGATTTTAAAAATGCATGAGTTAACTAAGGAAAACATTGAGCGTATGAATGCTAAATATAAACTTGCTGGAGATAAGGGTAGAAAACATGTTGTGTTTGCACCTTTAGATCTTGTTTGGTTACATTTGCGTAAGGATAGATTTCCTGATTTGCGCAAATCAAAGCTAATGCCATGTGCTGATGGTCCCTTTAAGGTGTTGGGGAAAATAAATGATAATGCATATAAACTTGAGTTGCCTGCAGATTTTGGGGTTAGTCCCACTTTTAACATTGCAGATTTGAAGCCTTATTTGGGTGAGGAAGATGAACTTCCGTCGAGGACGACTTCATTTAAAGAAGGGGAGGATGATGAGGACATCAATACAATTGTTACACCCACAGCCCCTGCTGCTATACATACTGGACCAATTACTAGAGCTCGCACACGCCAACTAAATTACCAGGTACTTATGTTTCTAGGTAATGATTCTAATGTTCATGAGAATATGATGCTGCCTAAATTGGATACATTTGTTTTGCTTACAAATGAAGGGCCTAGCTTGGAGAAGGATGAACATTGGAGCAAGAACAAGCATGGAGATGATGGCATGCGCAAGGGGAACAAGAACGGAGTTACAAGTGATGATTTCAGGACTTTGAAGCCACCATAATGGGTGCATGAAGCCTTGGACAAAATATACAAGATGCTACTTCATAAATTTTGTCCCGAGGCTATTCTAGGTGCTGCGTCACCTTATTATTGGGACAGGCCCATGTAATTTCGAAATACATCAGTATAGGCTATTTTTAGAGTCCGTATGTGTGGGGAAAAAAGAGATATGGTTGATTTCGGACCCCTCCACCAAGGGCCACGAAATTCCCCCCTCTTCCTCCATATATACAGCCCTTAGGGCATCGTTTAGACTTTGGGTTTTGTTTAGATTAAAAGTTCGCCATAGCTGCAACTTCGCGTACTTCATTTGTGTTCAACGACCAGACAAAGGCGTCACAGAACCCCACCTTGATCAATAAAGTTTTCAACTTATATTCGCAATATCCAGATTGCAATCTCTGTTTCTTGCTTGTTCTTCATTTTCTCACAGGAAACAGACCCTCGTGGTCAGGTTGATCATGCTCCGGTGTGGTCAATAACCTCTCGGAGTTGGTTTAGTGATTGCTAAGGCGCGACGTCCTCCCACGTTCGTAGTCAGATCGTCAAAGTCGACTTCCACCAAAGCGAAATCCATCATCTCATCGAAAGACGGGACACCTTTGCCTCTATCAAGTGGTTACCACCACGATAGGCGGTGCCATGCATAGACGCGGAGGAGCTTGTGCAGGTGTGAGTGGGGATCGGAGGCATGGGGTGGCGGGAGGGGGTGAGGATTTTTGTGACATGGGGATGGCGAGGGTTTTCCCTTTTCTTGTTTGAATTGGGTGGTGAGGGTTTTCTGTCCCACAAAGAATTTCGGAGGAAATGGTTTGCTAGAGCCAACCGTGTGTGATTGACGCAAGAAGCAAAACAAAAGCCATTGCACACGGTTCCAATTTTGGAAACCATGTGTGATTGAAGCAACAGGAAAAATGAAAGTCATTGTACACGGTTCCAATTTTGGGAACCGTGTGTGATTGACGTACTACCTCTGTCCTGGTTTATTGGCCTCCTCTATAATTTGTACCAAATTTCGACCAAATATTTGACTAAGAAATGTTTATGCATGTCACGAAAAATTATATCATTGAACACTATGTTCAAATACGCTTCCAACGATATAATTTTTGCTGACCCACACTAACATTTTGTCAGTTAAATCTTTGGTCAACATTTAACACAAATTACAAAGGGGAACAATAAACGAGGACATAGGTAGATTCCATCAACCGAACTGATTGCATCCCTATCTCACAGCCATACATAAGTAAACATAGATTAAACATATTCACACATAGATAATAAGTGTACACGTACACAAGCATAGTTCAACCGTCATTATGCATGCTCAAGTGTACATATATAGTTAGATCCCACATCTCATCTCACAAGCCGGCACGATCTCGAAGATTCTCTAGGTACTCGGCGTACGCGCCGTGCTCCACCATGCAAGCATACCTCTTGAAGGAGCCAACGGCCCAGCATCTTGCATGCGCCAGAACACTTTGATACGCATCATCAAGCTTGTGGTTGCAGAATGGGCATCGATAGTCGTCGTTCCAGGTCCTAATACGCCTATTATGCATCCCCGCATAAAGCTCCCTCAAGATTTGCCTCTTGTACCTCCTCTGTACATCTTCATCCTTGTTGTCTGCATCATCAGACATCACCTTTACAAATAGTAAAAAATGTGGCGTCCAATTAATGGTTACAAACTAATCTCTAGCGAAAATTTGGCAGTTGCCAAAAATTGGCATCAAATCAACAATTACATGTCGCGAAGTAGGATTAGGAATTTATGGCTATTTATTTATACATATCTAAAGATTATGGTTTGATTTTTAAGCACATTCGTCTGTACAGACGAATCTTGAAGAAAATAAAGGCACAAACATATGTAGGTCGTTCAAAATCAATTGTCAAGTACTGGCTAGGAATTATTAGCACGAACACTAACCCTGGTCAGATAACTAGCAGAAATCATTTCCACAGATGAAACAACTAATCATTCATCACTTGTACCATTAAAACAACCAATACACTACACAGATCTAACGAAACTTACTCAGATTTCATGGATTGGGAGAAAATAACCGTAGGATTTATATTCCAAAAAGTGGGAGGCAGGAGTAACCAGAGAAACCCTGGGATCTATTTGACAAATAAATGTGTATAGATGACTAACTAGTTGTCTGTCTTCGTCGGAGTCGTTGCCGGAGTGGCTGTGATGCCCCCGATTCAATCATACACTAATCATGCACGCAAATGTGTACGATCAAGATCAGGGACTCAGGGGAAGATATCACAACACAACTCTAACACATAAATAAGTCATACAAGCATCATAATACAAGACAGGGGCCTCGAGGGCTCGAATACAAGTGCTCGATCATAGACGAGTCAGTGGAAGCAACAATATCTGAGTACAAACATAAGTTAAACAAGTTGCCATAAGATGGCTAGCACAAACTGGGATACCGATCGAAAGAGGCGCAGGCCTCCTGCCTGGGATCCTCCTAACTACTCCTGGTCGTCGTCCGCGGGCTGCACGTAGTAGGCGCCTCCAGTGTAGTAGTCGTCATCGACGGTGGCGTCTGGCTCCTGGGCTCCATCGTCTGGTTGCAGCAATCGGGTAAAGAAAGGGGAAAAAGGGGGAACAAGGAAACCGTGAGTACTCATCCAAAGTACTCGCAAGCAAGGAGCTACACTACATATGCATGGATATATGTGTAAAGGGCCATATCAGTGGACTGAACTGCAGAATGCCAGAATAATAGGGGGATAGCTAGTCTTATCGAAGACTACGCTTCTGGTCACCTCCGTCTTGCAATAGGTAGAAGAGGGTAGGTTGAAGTCCTCCAAGTAACCTCACATAGCAATAATCCTACCCGGCGATCCCCTCCTCGTAACCCTGAGAGAGAGCGACCACCGGGTTGTATCTGGCACTTGGAAGGGTGTGTTTTATTAAGTATCCGGTTCTAGTTGTCATAAGGTCAAGGTACAACTCCAAGTCGTCCTGTTACCGAAGATCACGGCTATTCGAATAGATTTAACTTCCCTGCAGGGGTGCACCACATAACCCAACACGCTTGATCCCATTTGGCCGGACACACTTTCCTGGGTCATGCTCGGCCGCGGAAGATCAACACGTCGCAGCCCCACCTAGGCTCAACAGAGAGGCCAGCACGCCGATCTAAACCTAAGCGCACAGGGGTCTGGGCCCATCGCCCATAGCACACCTGCACGTTGCGTACGCGGCCGAAAGCAGAACTAGCCCCCTTAATACAAGAGCAGGCTTACGTTCCAATCCGGCGCGCGCCACTCAGTCGCTGGCGTCACGAAGTGCTTCGACTGATACCACGACGCCGAGTGCCCATATCTTTCCCACGTAGTTGGTTAGCGCGTATAGGCTCGTAGCCAACTCAGATCAAATACCAAGAACTCATTAAGCGTGTTAAGTATCCGCGAACGCCGAACAGGGCCAGGCCCACCTCTTTCCTAGGCGGTCTCAACCTGCCCTGTCGCTCCGCCACAAAGATCCAGTCGCGGGTGCTCCACCAGCCGACCCGACTTTAGTCTCCACATGTATCATGTAAAAAGTATAAAGTATATACCCGTGATCACCTCCCGAGTGATCACGGCCCGATAGTATAGCACGACTGACGGACAAGAATGTAGGGCCACAGATGAATATACTAGCATCCTATACTAAGCATATAGGATTGCAGGTAAAGGTAACAACAGTAGTATCAAGGACAGGCTATGCATCAGGATAGGTATAACAGAAAGCAGTAACATGCTACACTACTCTAATGCAAGCAGTATAGAGTAGAATAGGCGATATCTAGTGATCAGGGGGGGGGGGCTTGCCTGGTTGCTCTGCCAAGAGAGAGGGGTCGTCAACTCCGTAGTCGAACTGGGCAGCAGCAGCGTCGGTCTCGTAGTCTACCGGAGAGAAGAGGGGGAAGAAACAATGAATACCATGTAAACAGATGCATATCAATGCATGACAAGACAAGTAACGATGCTAGGCGTGCCCTAACGTGGTATGAGGTGATACCGGTTAAGGGGGGAAACATCCGGGAAAATATCCCCGGTGTTTCATGTTTTCGGGCAGAGGAGCCGGAGGGGGAAAGTTACGAGTTCGATAGGTTAGGGGTGTGTGGCGGATGAACGGACTGCATATCCGGATACGTCTCGTTGTTCTAAGCAACTTTCATGTTGAAAATATTTTAATCCGAGTTACGGATTAAAAGATATGATTTGCTAAAGATTTTATTAATTTCTGGGATTTAATTAATTATCTAATTAATTCGAAAATGATTTAATGACATCAGCATGATGTCATGCTGACATCAGCAGTCAACAGAGTTGACTGGTCAACCTGACCAGTGGGTCCCACTGGTCAGAGACACATGTTAATTATCCAAATTTAATATAATCTAATCAGAATTAATTAGGGGTGGGCCCCACTGTCATACTAATTAACTAAGCGGTTAATTAGACAACTAATGTTTAATTAGCCTAGTTAGTTGTTTAGTTTAATTAAACAAAATTAATTAAGTTAATTATTTCTCTAATTAATTAATTAATTATTTTTATTTTTATAAATTCATTCAGGGGGTGGGGCCCCTTGTCATTGGCCCAGGGGGCCTAGTGGGTTTGCGGGCGCTGCGGCTGTCGTGGGTGCGGGCGCTGGGCGTCGGCGCTTGACTGGGCGAGCGCCCAGATCAACAGGCAGGAGGGGGGGCAGCCACGGGCGTGGCCGCCGACAGCCACGACGCCGGCTAAGGGAACGGAGGGCGGTACCACGGGAGGCGGAGACGGCGTTCAGCGCGGCAAGGCCGCGCGCGAGAGGAGGAGAGCGGGGCGGTCAGAGCATGCGGGAGCAGGCGGGGAAGCGACGGCTCACA
>NC_041389.1:28854379-28861188 GCF_002162155.2 Triticum dicoccoides | reverse complement strand
GGGGGGGGGTGCTTCTTTTTTTTCTGTTTTAGTTTTATTACCCTAATTGTTTTAGTTTTGTAAAACATATAGTTAGCACCTAAATTACTAATAGTATTTATACCACTGCCACAATTATTCTTGTAGTTATAAAAAGTAGTTTTTAATAATTTAATTATTTAAGAGACGTTTAAATTATTGTTTCAGCGACTGTTCCTATTATCTAATGCACTTAAACATTGTATGTTAATTTGGATCCACCACCATAATCATCTATGATTTATTTGCTACACTTTGAACATTTTAGATTTGACTTTTCAAAACTTTTACCGTTTGACTAGATTTTGAATTTGAATTTGAAACGGTTTCGATCTAACACGAGATTAAAAACGGTAATCGTGGTGACATGGCATCATAACCAGAGAGTTACTGTAGCTTGATTACCCGGGCGTCACAATTCTCCTCCACTACAAGAAATCTCGTCCCGAGATTTAAGAGGTAGTGAAAGGGGGGGGGGAAGGTTTGGTAACGAATCTAGCGGGTCTTCTCATTCTGGCTTGCTCTTCTCGAAGAGACCGGTCCAGTACATTGATGTTTTCATTTCTCCGCTTCAGGTCATCATGATGAAGTCGGCATCCTTTCTTCGGGATCTTCATCGTATTTACGAATAGGTAACGAGGCATATTGGCAACGATAGTATGTTATAAGGGTAATGATCTGGGATTAACCCATGAATGAGCATATGAGTACCTCTCGAGTTGAACAAATAAAACACATCAAGAGTAAAGTTGGAAGGTACAATAAGAAGTTTCAGGCAGCCAGGCAATCGTTCAATGCCTAGTCAGAAGGTGAAAGTGGTTTCAAAGCCACGGAATAATTATGGTGTCCGATGGCAGAATTGATGATCTCATCGGAAGGTGGCTCACGAATTACATACGAGTCCACGCGGGAGGAATAACTTTGGAAACAGGGGGTGTACAGGAGAGTCAGATTTCGATCCTGTGGAACTGTGGGTTATGGGCCCACCATGTGGTTTTATAAGTAAGAAGGGCGATGACGTCTTGCACGATCATGTAAGTAAGGCATTTCAGAGGATAGCCCGTCAGTTCTGTCGGCAACAACATCGGTACCAAGGGCAAGGGACGAAGAGAACCAATTCCTTCTCATTGAATGAGGCAGACCAATAGGCAAAGTTCTTATCCATCGGTGGTTACCGAAATGTTTTCAACAATAGTAACAGGGTCTTACTGACAGAGTTGTGCGTCGAGGTGTTAACATAAGCAGGAGAATATCACTGCTTAGATCATATAGATCACAAGAAACGTTAACCCCACAAATGGAATGAAAATATGATTATCAGATTAAACAGAACAATGGAAAGGAAAATGTGTTTAAACACATATTTCAAAGGTATATCCTTCAGAAGGACGAGCAGAGCATGATATCCATGACATGATATAATGTAGTAAACTCTTTAGGTAGGGGAGAGAAATTTCATGACATTACCCATACAATGATGTTTGGTTAATTGATAAAGAAAATTTAGCATTTTGAAGATCGAAGTACCAACGACATGCTTTGAGATAGCATTGACATGGCCTTCAAGCAAAGGTCGAACTTTGGATACACAAGAATCCATCAGGAACAGCTTATAGAATAAGCCTTACTATTTCCTAATGGAAGAATGGCTACCCTTTCTAAAATGGGAACTATAACAATAGGGCTCCGGCCAGGGGTGCTGGGCATGGCATCACCTTACCCGGTCATATAAAGGCCAATGTTATATCTCATGGAAATATGTTCCAACCGTCATATCTGGCTGAGATTCAGATCTGATTGGTGTTAAGATAACTCAGACTCGGGATGCCTGAGAAGAAAGGTGCAACACAAATTGTCGAGATGACAGTATAAGATTCTCGGGAATTGAACTATGGAAGCGAGTTCCGAAACAAGAGTTCATCATTAAATCAAGAAGAGGATGAGAAGGTGACTGATGGACCCAGCGATAACTCATCGAGGTATCCAAAAGATGGATCTCCACAATTATGTGGATAAGGAGATAACATTTGTCATATCAAATGATATAAGGAAGTAAGCTCGAGGGAGGCATACACAATTAAACATTGATTGAAAGGTGCACCCAAAATATGGGTTGGGGTGCATGACCAATGTCGGAATGGTGATTCAATAATTAATAGTCTAAGAATGAACGGTCGACCATTAAGAGGGTTGCTAGGAGGGCAGAATCCAAACAACACCGTTCACTTGTGGGTACCCCGGTTGAAATCAACACGAGGACCAAGAAAGAATGATGATGGTGAGGAGTATCATTATAGCAAGAATTTTGAAGAGGTGGAGCAATCCTCACAACATTCTTAACATCAAAGATGGTAATACTCCACGGTAGAGTAGGATAGAAAGGAACTCAAGGATCAACACAAAACAGGAACAAATTTTGTGTTGGAGGGAATGCAATAATGTTGTGGATGATAACCCAAACCATCGAGGGCAAAGGATGCTGTCTCTCATCAAGAATTCGATAGATATCTTGGAAGACCCCAGAATGTTGATGATCACGACACCTTTGTCTAGAGATTTCATGAAGGTGTAATCGATCGGCGATGACCTCTAGTCAAAGGAATGATGAAGCGAAAGGTTATTGGAGTCACGGGTACGTCATAAACTCCAAACCAAGTTTGTTGTTCAAGGCAAAATGACATGATGAGGAAAATTGACGTAAGCTTAGCTCATCGTCAAAAATTATGCTCCGAGAAGAAGGACCAGGTAGCACAGTTAAAATCAACACGAATAGATATAGCAGAGCAGGCTAAGAATGACATGATCGGGTACAAACTCGTACCCAACGAAGATCACTAAAGAGTTGTTGAACCGTAGTGCTGACTTGGTTCAGTTATCGGTGTCTTTGAGTGTTTAATAACTCAGAGCCCGTGAAAAATTGGAATCAGTGGGAAGCTAGCACTTGATGAAGAACTCATAAGAAGTTCTGCAGTTCCATGATAATCTCGAGATACCAGGGGGGTAATACTCGACACAAGATCAAAGTAAAGGTTGGACTGGTGTATTGATCCATAGAAGACAATTGTTTTAACTTGACCGAGAAATGGAATCAAAGAAGAACAATCATGGTCGGAACCACGGTTGCAAGGGATCAATTCACAGATACCATATGTTAGTTATCAAGGAAACAGTTATTATTACAAGAAGCTTCCATGATAGGATATACATCGCGTCCATGGGCATGAACACAAAGTTCAAGGTCGACTCCCACTTCCTCAATGCATAATCTTCCATTCACCTCTCGTATTTTGAAGATGACATTAGTTCTTGAAGGTTTTACCTGGTGCAATACCAGATAAGTATGACTCGTGAAATCTTTCGGGTTCACACCGATGAGGGAAGGCGTTGGTTCAATCCCATCGGGGCTTCTTGCGAACATATACCATAAGCTTCAAGAGTAAGTATCACCAGCTCGAAAGCAGAGCATGGATGACAAAAGGAAAGGATACAATTTAACAAAGGCATTATGTATCGGAGAAGGACTCACAAGGTGATTAATTATGAAGGACACTGTCGGATATAATAATCCAACAGTGGATAAGGTGATCCACAGTGGAGCTGAGGTGAGTATTGATACCCAATCAGAGGAAGAAAGAATGCGAATGCAACAGGTTATGGAATTATCTGAATAATTCAAAGCTTAAATGCAAAGGAATTATGATTTCCAAAACAAGGGATCAGAAGCAGACGTTTTGATCAAGGATGGATCAATTGAATATACCAGAGCAACAATCGACGACAGATAGTTTGGTCGAGAACCAGCTCATGTTCAAAATGACGTCTGAGCCGGAAAGATAATCCTAGGACTCGACTGATGATTGTGAATATTCACAACATATTGAATCAACGGACTCAAAAGTGATGGTGACGAAGGATGCCAATATGAATACTATACTTATGGGATTAATCATAATGAAAGCAAACAAGAAATTCCAGAGCAATAGGTTGCTGCGGATTTTCGGAATATCGAATGGTATTCCGAAGACTTTTGTGTAACACATGAACAACTGGGGGGATGAGCGGATACTCAACAAGTGCAAGAATTAACCGGAGGGGTATTCAGGTGTCAATGAACAGCGAGGCAGTAAGCTCAAAGGATTATCGAAACAACAACGAGTGTTTCAGGGTATCTTGTAATAACAAGACCAACTGGGGATGAATGTAAGAATAACTTCAAGTAGTTATCCATAAGGGTTGACGGTGGAAGGGGAATTGCAAACGCGATGAACACAAGTTCTCGGGTTAACAGCGGAGAGTATCTTCGGGGTCTTCTGGTGCAGCAGACGATCATCAATAATTAGGGGCTCTCGGGGTGAAAGTGACAACGAGATCCTAATGTTAGATTTTTAGCAAAAATTATTTAACCCGAATAGAAGAGAGTTCAGAATCCCAGAGTAAAGGTCGAGGAGTAAAAGATCCTAGTACCACCCAATGGCGACGTGGGCCCGTAAGGCACACAACCATGTTAGTAAAAGTTTTGTAATGTCTAGACTCGACTTCGGCCAAGGAGTTGGGAAGGGGGATTCCTACAGGCAGTCGGCTCTGATACCAACTTGTGACGCCCCCGATTCAATCGTACACTAATCATGCACGTAAATGTGTACGATCAAGATCAGGGACTCACGGGAAGATATCACAACACAACTCTAACACATAAATAAGTCATACAAGCATCATAATACAAGCCAGGGGCCTCGAGGGCTCGAATACAAGTGCTCGATCATAGACGAGTCAGCGGAAGCAACAATATCTGAGTACAGACATAAGTTAAACAAGTTGCCATAAGATGGCTAGCACAAACTGGGATACCGATCGAAAGAGGCGCAGACCTCCTGCCTGGGATCCTCCTAACTACTCCTGGTCGTCGTCCGCGGGCTGCACGTAGTAGGCGCCTCCAGTGTAGTAGTCGTCATTGACGGTGGCGTCTGGCTCCTGGGCTCCATCGTCTGGTTGCAGCAATCGGGTAAAGAAAGGGGAAAAAGGGGGAACAAGGCAACCGTGAGTACTCATCCAAAGTACTTGCAAGCAAGGAGCTACACTACATATGCATGGATATATGTGTAAAGGGCCATATCAGTGGACTGAACTGCAGAATGCCAGAATAATAGGGGGTTAGCTAGTCTTATCGAAGACTACGCTTCTGGTCACCTCTGTCTTGCAACAGGTAGAAGAGGGTAGGTTGAAGTCCTCCAAGTAACCTCACATAGCAATAATCCTACCCGACGATCCCCTCCTCGTAACCCTGAGAGAGAGCGACCACCGGGTTGTATCTGGCACTTGGAAGGGTGTGTTTCATTAAGTATCCGGTTCTAGTTGTCATAAGGTCAAGGTACAACTCCAAGTCGTCCTGTTACCGAAGATCACGGCTATTCGAATAGATTTAACTTCCCTGCAGGGGTGCACCACATAACCCAACACGCTTGATCCCATTTGGCCGGACACACTTTCCTGGGTCATGCCCGGCCGCGGAAGATCAACATGTCGCAGCCCCACCTAGGCTCAACAGAGAGGCCAGCACGTCGGTCTAAACCTAAGCGCACAGGGGTCTGGGCCCATCGCCCATAGCACACCTGCACGTTGCGTACGCGGCCGAAAGCAGAACTAGCACCCTTAATACAAGAGCAGGCTTACATTCCAATCCGGCGTGCGCCACTCAGTCGCTGGCGTCACGAAGTGCTTCGGCTGATACCACGACGCCGAGTGCCCATATCTTTCCCACGTAGTTGGTTAGCGCGTATAGGCTCGTAGCCAACTCAGATCAAATACCAAGATCTCGTTAAGCATGTTAAGTATCCGCGAACGCCGAACAGGGCCAGGCCCACCTCTCTCCTAGGCAGTCTCAACCTGCCCTGTCTCTCCGCCACAAAGATCCACTCGCGGGTGCTCCACCAGCCGACCCGACTTTAGTCTCCACATGTATCATGTATAAAGTATATAGTATATACCTGTGATCACCTCCCGAGTGATCACGGCCCGATAGTATAGCACGGCTGACGGACAAGAATGTAGGGCCATAGATGAATATACTAGCATCCTATACTAAGCATATAGGATTGCAGGTAAAGGTAACAACAGTAGTATCAAGGACAGGCTATGCATCAGGATAGGTATAACAGAAAGCAGTAACATGCTACACTACTTTAATGCAAGTAGTATAGAGTAGAATAGGCGATATCTGGTGATCAAGGGGGGGGGGGCTTGCCTGGTTGCTCTGCCAAGAGAGAGGGTTCGTCAACTCCGTAGTCGAACTGGGCAGCAGCAGCGTCGGTCTCGTAGTCTACCGGAGAGAAGAGGGGGAAGAAACAATGAATACCATGTAAACAGATGCATATCGATGCATGACAAGACAAGTAACGATGCTAGGCGTGCCCTAACGTGGTATGAGGTGATACCGGTTAAGGGGGGAAACATCCGGGAAAATATCCCCGGTGTTTCGTGTTTTCGGGCAGAGGAGCCAGAGGGGGAAAGTTGCGAGTTTGATAGGTTAGGGGTGTGTGGCGGATGAACGGACTGCGTATCCGGATATGTCTCGTCATTCTGAGCAACTTTCATGTTGAAAATATTTTAATCCGAGTTACGGATTAAAAGATATGATTTGCTAAAGATTTTATTAATTTCTGGGATTTTTATTTTTATTTTTATTTTTATTTTTATAAATTCATTCAGGGGGTGGGGGCCCCTTGTCATTGGCCCAGGGGGCCTAGTGGGTTTGCGGGCGCTGCGGCTGTCGTGGGTGCGGGCGCTGGGCGTCG
>NC_041389.1:28802047-28853594 GCF_002162155.2 Triticum dicoccoides | reverse complement strand
GCTTCTTTTTTTTCTGTTTTAATTTTATGACCCTAATTGTTTTAGTTTTGTAAAACATATAGTTAGCACCTAAATTACTAATAGTATTTATACCACTGCCACAATTATTCTTGTAGTTATAAAAAGTAGTTTTTAATAATTTAATTATTTAAGAGACGTTTAAATTATTGTTTCAGCGACTGTTCCTATTATCTAATGCACTTAAACATTGTATGTTAATTTGGATCCACCACCATAATCATCTATGATTTATTTGCTACACTTTGAACATTTTAGATTTGACTTTTCAGAACTTTCACCGTTTGACTAGATTTTGAATTTGAATTTGAAAAGGTTTCGAACTAACACGAGATTAACAACGGTAATTGTGGTGACATGGCATCATTACCAGAGGGTTACTGTATCTTGATTACCCGGGCGTCATAGTGGTCGTCGGAGTCGTCGCCCAAGTCGTCACCAGAGTCGGTGTGGAACTCCACCTCCGGCTATGGAAGCTCGACGCCATCGACGAAGGCAACCTTTGTCTCCATCTCCATGCCGTGCTTCGGTGCTTTAGCAGCCCCGACGTCGCCACTCCCTCCGATGGGGCGCTTCGGCGGCATCCTCATACACTGACGACTTTAATGACCAAGAGCGACATCGAGGATGCAAGCAGAGAGAGGGGATTGTGTGTGTGGCGAGGATGGGGGGTGCGTCCGCTCAGTCGCACCATTAATATGGAGTAGTGGGAGTGAGGCGGGTGGCAGTCAAACCGCTGGCTCGCCTCCCGGTGAGCCTGCGCACCGGACTACTGGCATGCCTACCGTCGTTTCACACAGCTACTCACACGCCTCCCGATAACACTGCACGGTGAGCACGCGTCCATCAATTCACACACCTGCACGCATGCCTCCTGGTCTGCATACGCGGCGGACTACTCGCATGCGTCCCGTCAACTCAAGCTTTCTCGCATAGTACACGGGTCGCGTGGCGGCACGTATATTGTTTTTCTATTTGGATGATTATTGATGCCACTTTATTTTTTGCTTAATCGAAGCATGACACGTATCCATTGTTAGTCTAACGCTCATAGTTTGAATAAATAGTCCGTTTGTCATATTGGTTCCCAATTATTAATAATCTCCCGTTTGTAATTAGATAAAAATTACATCAAAACTGGTCTCAAATTTTACCGAAAAAAGTATAATGCAACTTTGTATTGGTGTCCATATGACAACACGATAACTTTCATGAACTTCAAATAAGTTTTGGATGTACTAGAATTTAAAAATCATGATTCTCATTGTTTGAAATTTGTTACACGGGGAGTAAACATGCACTCAGTGAGACACATGTGTTTTTGCAATCCATTTAGGTGCACTGTCACGTGTGCATGTAGCCGAATTTGATTTTTTCACATTATACCCATAGAAAATCAATCAATTAATGTACTAAAACGTCTTAGTGATCTCTGATTTTTTTTGAAATTAAAACGTCCCTCCTTTGGTAACATATATATGTCCACCACGGGATAATTTATTTAACATGCATCGTGGTTGCGGTGGATTCGCGGTGTGTGTGGGTGTGGGTGTGTGCGTCTGGGGGTGGTGAGTGGCTTGCAGTACACTACAAGTTGTGAGCTACCGTGTGGGTTGGCCGTTTTGTTAGGCAGGCCGGTGCCACATCAAAGTCGTGAATTCGTAATTTAAAACATTACACAACCCTTTCATACATACATGTTTTGGCCGCATGCAGTTGATGGTTGTCCTACACGACACTCGATACTCGCACATGACGCTTTCTGTGGGCCGCGAGGTCGTCATCCATCACTTGGATGAACAGCCGGTAGTGAGGTTAATTTGACCAGCAAGGTAGAACCTTTTTTGTTTGTGTTATGGTGATATATAGTACACGTCGAAGAGGTGGGAGGGGACTAGCACTATATATATATATATATATATATATATATATATAATATATATATATATATATGTACGTGCGCGTCCGTGAAAAAGTACACCTCACTCAGTGTCATGACTTTTTGGTTTCCAGGGCATGTGCCACATCAAAATTGTGAAAATGGCACATCACACAACACCTCTTTGCACCACATGCATGCAGGCGGTGGTTATCCTAGCTAGGACACTCACTTGTGATGCTTCCATATGTTCGCCCACGAGGCCATCGTTGATGCATGTGCATCACTTTGACCTACATCGGGAGAGGTTAATTAATTTCACCATCGATGAGGATTCTTTTTGGGTTGTATTACGATAGGAGCATATAGTATGGGTCGAAGAAGGGGAAGGGGACCATCATATGTAGTATGCTTCATGAACCTCGCTCTGTGTGTGGGTGCATGGTTTATGGTTTTTGGCATGTGTGGCACATCAAAGTTGTGCGTTTTATGTAATATATTTAACATATGTTTGGCCCACTTACAAAGCGATGGTGGTTTTTCTCTCACACCCACTTAAGCGGTTATCAGCGATATCGATACTTTCCATTTCTGGGCCCGCTTGGTCCATCACTACTTTTTGGCTGACATCGGGAGTCGTTAATTTGACTTAGGAGGGGGTTAATTTTTTGCTTGTATATATATATATATATATATATATATATATATATATATATATATATATATATATATATATATATATATAGGACAACACTATTCTGATTCTGGGATCAGAATAGTTATTCTGATCACGGCGCGCCTATATAGGGCCGAGCAGATTCTGGCGAACTCCCGAACCGGTACTTTGGAGGAAAAAAACGATCTCCACCAGGCACCCACCCCGACCACTCCTCCCCACGATCCCCATCCCCTACCGATCCCCACCTCCTCCCTCGACAACAACCGCCGGCCCCCTCGTGCCTGTGCACTTCCCTGCGCCGGCCACCACGGCCCATCGCCACCGCCCCGGAGCTCGACACGCCTCCCGCCGCCCGCCGCTCGACCTCGTTGCCACCCCACGCCCCAACAACCGGCGACTCCTCGATGCGTCACCACCACGCGGTGGCCAACCACCGGCCCGGCAACTCTTCTCCGGCGCGCCTCCCACCGCAATCCACCAGCCCCTGCACCTCCTCTCTGGCCCGCCTCCGTCTGCCTCCTACCCTTCTTCCTGGATTTGCCACCGTCGCCGAAACTCCTCATGACCGAGGCCCGGCCAACCTACGCCTGCGCCGCCCCGGATCCCCACCGCTGCATCACCCAATCTACGGAGCGGATCCGTTTCAGGTCTCCACCGCCATGCTCCTGCAGGTCGACTGCGCGGCCGCATGAAGTTCACCGACAATAGCTGCGGCCGGACGAAATTCCAACCCTACTGCAACCCCTCAAGATCTACAGGTAAATGATCCACATGCTCATAATTTTCTGACTGATGTACCAGGTGATGCAGCAAAGTGTCTGAGGGAGTCCTGGACTAGGGGGTGTCCGGATAGCCAAACTATCATCATCGGCCGGACTCCAAGACTATGAAGATACAAGATTGAAGACTTCGTCCCGTGTCTGGATGGGACTTTCCTTGGCGTGGAAGGCAAGCTTGGCGATACGGATATGTAGATTTCCTACCATTGTAACCAACTCTGTGTAACCCTAGCCCCCTCCGGTGTCTATATAAACTGGATGGCTTTAGTCCGTAGGACGAACAACAATCATACCATAGGCTAGCTTCTAGGGTTTAGCCTCCTTGATCTCGTGGTAGATCTACTCTTGTAATACCCACATCATCAATATCAATCAAGCAGGACATAGGGTTTTACCTCCATCAAGAGGGCCCGAACCTGGGTAAAACATCGTGTCCCTTGTCTCCTGTTACCATCCTCCTAGACGCACAGTTCGGGACCCCCTACCCGAGATCCGCCGGTTTTGACACCGACATTGGTGCTTTCATTGAGAGTTCCTCTGTGCCGTCGCAATCAGGAGGGATGCCTTTTCCCGTCTTTAAAGACGGCGCCATCGTCAAGGGAGCTTTGGCCACCGGCCAAACAATCCGGCTAGGCGGTTTTCTTATGACCGCCTGTCCGGCCACTGCTCCGACAATGACCTCTCAGGTCATCAAAAGCGATCTTCACGTCAACTCGGAATTCGCCGAGCAGCTAGACCCAATGGAGCTCTCCTCCGTAAATGAGCTCTTGGATCACATCGCCGCCCTGGGAGTCACCACAGACTACGATCAGATTGGGCTTAAAACCAATCAGAGAGAAATTAACTCTCCCCAGGCTACCCACCACGCTGTTGTGGTGGAAGAACAACGCGGCGACTCTTCTTCTATGTTAAAGACTAGTTGTGTCCGAATTCCCGATCCCTCCATGCCGGATTCCCATGGAGGGACGGACGTCGATCAAGTACTGAACCTAAAGTCAGGCATCGGACCAGATTTGTTGGACAACATCCAGCAATCCAAGCTTCCAAATCTGGAAGCTTCTCGGCCTTTGAGCCTCAGATGGGGCGAGGTTCCGAATTTAATTCCACCCGCCCACCCAAACATATGCGATCTATCTCAAATACGGCAAGAGCCTGATGAAACAGTACATCATTACTGGGCCAGATTCCTCCTGGTTATGGACAGGATAAAGGACTGCCGTGAGGAAAGCGCAATCTCAATTTTCTGCAACAACTGCACGGACAAGGGAATCATGAACGGCATAAGTCGTCGCGAAGTCACACGCTTTGCCGACCTAGCGACCATAGTACAAAAATACTGTGCGATGGAGAGCGCCGGGAAAACCGAAACCAAGTTTTGGGACAATCCGGCCCTGAACACAACCCTAGTCCGAAATAAAAGGGTGCGTCCTACTCAAGCACCTGGGTTAAAAACCAAAAAGCAAAAAACCCCTAAAGGGCACGGAACCGTACCGGAGGGATGGCTCAACGGACCCTGTAAAATCCATAGTACAGAACGCGCCACTCCAACGCATAGCCTTCGAGCATGTTGGATACTACGGCAGGTGGCCAAAAGTGGCGAAAGCTTTCTAGCCTCGGGTAACCAGCCCAACAGTACCAGTACGGTATTAACAGTCTTCGAGACTTTCGCATCAAATAACATGTGGAAACGAACAATCCGCAGCCTCGCCTAAGTCTACCAAGTAGCAACAACAAATCCATGGAGCGACACGGCTATCACCTTCAACGCCAGCGACGAACCTAAATTCCGAACAGCCCGAGCACCAGCCGCATTGGTCCTCAGTCCGATAGTGGATGGCTTTCGTCTTACCAAGGTACTCATGGATGGCGGCAGCGGATTAAACCTCATCTACGAGGAAACCCTCCAAAAAATGGAAATTGACTGGAGCCTCATTGAGCGAAGCAGCACAACCTTCAGAGGGATAATCCCTAGTCGAGAAGTACGCTGCACAGGAAAAATCACACTAGATGTAGTGTTCGGCTCGCCAGACAATTACAGGTCCGATGAGGTCACGTTCCAAGTGGCCCCGTTCGGCAACGGATATCACGCCTTGTTAGGGCGAGAGGCATTCACAATCTTCCAAGCTATACCCCATTACTGGTACATGAAGCTCAAAATGTCCGGGCCCAATGGAATAATCACTCTTGTTAGTGATCCAGATATAGCACTCCGCGCTAAAAATAAGACAGTCGCACTGGCCCTAGAGGCATTATCCGAAGCCCTAGCGGCAGAGGAACTCACTGCGCTGCGCTCCATGGTGGATAGGGACGATGTGATACTCGATAAGAGGTCTAAGTCCACATCTTTTAAACCAGCAGACGAAATAGTCAAATTCCAGGTCCATCCAACGGACCCCACAAAGACGGCCTGCATTGGGGCACAATTAAATCCTGATGTAGAAGCCGCACTACGAGAATTCCTTCGGGAAAATTGGGACATTTTTGCCTGGCACCCTTCAGATATGCCAGGAATCCCATGCAGGCTGGCAGAACACAGCCTAAATATCCTAAAAGGATTCAAGCCGGTCAAACAGGCTCTCCAGCGATTTTCTGAACCCAAAAGACAGGAAATGGGAGAGGAGCTAGCCAAACTCTTAGAAGCCGGATTCATCAGAGATATAAAACATCCGGACTGGCTAGCCAACCTGGTAATGGTACCAAAAAAGGACAAATCCTGGTGCCTTTGTGTCGATTTCAAAGACCTTAACAAGGCCTGTCCAAAGGACCCTTTCCCTCTCCCTCGCATCGACCAAATCATCGATGCTATCGCAGGGCACGATTCGTTGTGCTTCCTCGACGCATACTCTGGATACCATCAAATCAAGATGGCGGAAAAAGACCAGGCCGCAACGGCATTCATTACTCCGTACGGACCATTCTGCTTCAACACAATGCCCTTCGGACTCAAAAACGCCGGCGCAACATATCAGCGCATGATTCAGACATGTCTGGCCACCCAGATAGGCAAAACAGTGGAGGCGTACGTAGACGATGTGGTCGTTAAGACCAAACACGTCGAAACTCTAGTAGACGATTTGAGGCTTACATTCGACAACCTCCGAGCATACGAAATTAAGCTCAACCCGGAAAAATGTGTTTTCGGTGTACCAGCTGGAAAGCTCTTGGGCTTCATTGTATCCGGTAGAGGAATTGAAGCAAACCCAGCCAAGATCCGAGCTCTGTGACAATTGGATATCACAAAAGACCTCAAAGAAATACAAAAACTAACTGGATGTGTGGCGGCTCTAAGCCGCTTCATCTCCCGTTTGGGAGAAAAGGCACTGCCCCTCTATCGCCTCCTCCGGCGCACCGAACACTTTGAATGGACGGATGCTGCCACAGCCGGACTCGAAGAAATTAAGTCCATATTGGCGACAAATCCGGTCCTGGCCGCGCCCAACCTGGGCGAACCTATGTTATTATATATCGCGGCAACACATCAAGTTGTCAGTGCCGTACTCGTCGTCGAACGAGAAACAGAAGGGCACAAATTCCCTCTTCAAAAACCAGTGTACTACGTATCCACTATCTTAACCCCATGCAAGTCCCGGTACCCACATTATCAGAAGATGGCGTATGCGGTGTTCATGGCATCTCGGAAGCTGCGACACTACTTTCAAGAGTGTTCCATAATGGTGGCCTCCGAAGTACCTCTCAACGATATTATAAACAATCGCGATGCGACGGGCAGGATTGCAAAATGGGCCATTGAGCTCTTACCATTTGACGTAACCTACATACCACAGCGAGCCATAAAGTCGCAAGTTTTGGCCGACTTCATCGCCGAATGGACCGAAGCCGAACTCCCTAAAGAGTACGGCGCATACTCCAATTGGATCATGCATTTCGACGGCTCCAAAATGTTGGCTGGCTTGGGGGCTGGCATCGTTTTGACGTCCCCAACTGGAGACACAGTCCAATACGTACTTCAAATAATGTACACGGACTCCAACAACGCAGCCGAATATGAGGCCCTCCTACATGGTCTCCGGATGGCAATCTCCATGGGTATTCAATGCCTAGAGGTGCGCGGGGATTCAAACCTCGCAATATCCCAAGTAAATGGAGACTTTGACACCAAGGATCTGAAAATGGCAGCCTACCGTAACGCCGTCATAAAAATGTCAGCTCGGTTCGAATGACTCGAATTCCACCATGTAGCCCGGGATAATAACCAGGCAGCAGACGTGTTGGCACGCATCAGCGCAAAACGCGACGCCGTCCCTCCAAACATCTTCCTGGAGCGGCTCTTTAAGACATCCGTATTATGGGAAGAGGAGTCCGGAAATAACAATCCGGAACCAACTGCACCACCCAACACGGAACATTCTGATACAATCGGCGGCTCAGCCAATGAAATAACACCTTCAGCCCACGAAATAATGGCAGTAATTGCCCCGTGGATGGAGCCATTCCTAGCCTACTTAATCAGGCAGGAACTCCCCGAAGACCAAAATGAGGCCAGCTCCATAGTTCGGCGATCTAAAGCCTACAAGGTCCACGAGGAGAACTTTATAAGAAAAGCACAACCGGAGTCCTTCAAAGGTGTATCTTCGAAGAGGAAGGGAGAAATCTCCTGGCTGAAATTCACGCCGGACTCGGCGGGCACCACGCCGCAGCCCGGGCCCTTGTAGGCAAGGCCTTCCGTACAGGATTTTATTGGCCGACAGCCCGGGCAGATGCTCAGGACTTAGTCCAACGATGCATCGATTGCCAGCTCTTTGCTGATCAAAGCCACATGCCACCCACCGCCCTCAAAACTATACCCATCACCTGGCCGTTCACGGTCTGGGGGCTTGACATGGTTGGACCCCTTAAAGGGGAAACCCACAAGAAAAAATATTTATTGGTCATGGTGGACAAATTCACCAAATGGATAGAGGCCAAGCCGGTTAAATCGGCAGAATCCGGACCTGTGATAGACTTCATATCCGGGGTAGTACACCGTTTTGGTGTCCCCCACAGCATCATTAGTGATAACGACACGAATTTTACGGCCGACGAGGTCAAACTCTGGTGCAAAAACATGGGCATCAAGCTAGACTACGCTTCAGTCTATCACCCTCAAACTAAAGGTCAAGTGGAACGGGCAAATGGTCTAATCATGAGCGGCATTAAACCCAGACTAGTGCGGTCCCTCACAGAATCTAACACGCACTAGGTAGAGGAGCTCGACTCCGTACTCTGGGGGCTGCGGACCACGCCAAATCGCACTACCGGATTCACACCATTTTTTATGGTATACGGCGCTGAGGCAGTTTTGCCCTACGACATAATTCATGACTCACCTCGCGTGCGCATGTACGAAGAAAGAGAAGCTGAGTTGATCGGCAGGACAATTTGGACGCCTTAGAGGAGGAGCGCGTCGTGGAAAAATCCCGTTCCGCATTCTATCAACAGCAGGCTCAAAGATATCAAAGTAGAGAAGTGCGGGCTAAAACTTACAATGTTGGCGAACTAGTTGTACGCCTGCCGGACAAGAAAAAGGACAAACTTAAGCCCAAATGGGAAGGTCCCTTCATCATCGACCAAGTCCTTACCGGCGGTGCATACCGTCTACGCAACGCATCTAACAACCGACTCGAGCCAAACCCATGGAACGCAGCCCATCTCCGAAGATTCTACGCCTAGCGCCGGACTCAGAGTTCGTCTCCTTCCTCCATCCAACTTTCATATTTTTTCGCTGTCTTTGTTTTCCCTCCTTTTTCTTCCCTCTTTCAGTGTAAGCCTCTTGAGGGCTGATCTGCGCTTTGTTCGCACTCACTTGATGTGCTACTCGCACTTGTTATACCTGGGGGCTTCTTTAACATAAGCTTATCTATATGGGCTTCATGCCCAACACATGTGTCATACTTCCGCATGTACCTTTTACTCACCATTATATGCATCGATATGACTTAAGTTTTGGCCAAGCTGGGTTGCCTGGCTCCTGTGCTTACCCTTACGTTCCCGATTGTTTGGCTAGGAGGTAAAGGGAGCACCTCTGCGATTGTTACTGCCGGATCAGCCGGATGTGTACCTCAGACTGGGTGAAGCCGAAAGCTAGCGTTCTTAAGGGAATATTCGGTCGGTGACCTGAAAGATGATTTATTACTTATTTATTTCTCTGCCCCCAGATGCTTTTTCTGCTCTTTTCGCAGTCCGGACATGCACTTTAGGGCATGCCTCCCACGGAAAGGAACCCCGGCCCTAACCGAACTATTCTCCCTGGAAGATTTTCTTACTAACCATGTAATATAATATAGCTAGTTGGGCACTTGTCTGATAAAGCACTTATGACCCCTACGCCTTGTCTCCATGCATGCCCCGGTTTTTGTATAACCATCAGGGTATTCGTACACACTCCGGACTGTTGGTTCCCGAGGTTGAAGCGAAAAGGTCCGCAAAGACAAACGATCTACAATCCGGCTAGAAGGCATTTTACATGTCATTTTAAATTACATCGTCAAACTGACTGATTGTACTCCTCTTCAATCCCATCTAACAGGCTGTCTAATTTACAATCCCGTTGGGAATATTTCTCGGCCAACTCTACTTGGCTGTACATCAAGCTCATAGGGATCTCCTTCCCATCGGGCCCCACAGGTCCGACCTCGACCATGTGGTTTGGATCAGCCCTCGTGTACCGCGTCTTCACCATGGCCCAGGCCTCCCTGGCACCTTGACGGCAGGCCGATATCTTCCACAAACAGAAACGCTGCCGTACTCCCTGAAGCTTCTCAGCAAGCCCTCCAAGAACCTCGGGTAGGGAGCAGGAAGTCCATAAGGCCTGAACGACGCCGCTCATCGCCTGCCGAACATGTTCGTGCAGTTGCAGCAGCTCGGGAAGAGGATCTCCCGTGGAATCAGGCATCTCCTACACCGGACGACCCGTGAGCACGCCTACAGACACATTTCTGTCAATCGACTTCCTCGCCGAACTCTTCTTTTCAAAAGAGTTTGCTCAAGCACTTACTGTAAATGCCGCGATGAAGCCGTCGATTCTCCTTTACGGAGTTAGACAGCTGGACCCAAACACCTTTTAGTTCTTCGCCCAGCTGGGTGTTGGCATCTTGGAGTTTGTTCCTCTCCTACTGCACCCTTGTAAGTGAAGGAAATATGCCCTAGAGGCAATAATAAAGTTATTATTTATTTCCTTATATCATGATAAATGTTTATTATTCATGCTAGAATTGTATTAACCGGAAACATAATACATGTGTGAATACATAGACAAACATAGTGTCACTAGTATGCCTCTACTTGACTAGCTCGTTTATCAAAGATGGTTATGTTTCCTAACCATGGACAAAAGAGTTGTCATTTGATTAACGGGATCACATCATTAGGAGAATGATGTGATTGACTTGACCCATTCTATTAGCTTAGCACTTGATCGTTTAGTATGTTGCTATTGCTTTCTTCATGACTTATACATGTTCCTGTAACTATGAGATTATGCAACTCCCGTTTACCGGAGGAACACTTTGTGTGCTACCAAACGTCACAACGTAACTGGGTGATTATAAAGGAGCTCTACAGGTGTCTCCGAAGGTACATGTTGGGTTGGCGTATTTCGAGATTAGGATTTGTCACTCCGATTGTCGGAGAGGTATCTCTGGGCCCTCTCGGTAATGCACATCACTATAAGCCTTGCAAGCAATGTAGCTAATGAGTTTGTTACGGAATGATGCATTCCAGAACGAGTAAAGAGACTTGCCGGTAACGAGATTGAACTAGGTATTGGATACCGACGATCAAATCTCGGGCAAGTAACATACCGATGACAAAGGGAACAATGTATGTTGTTATGCGGTTTGACCGATAATGATCTTCGTAGAATATGTAGGAACCAATATGGGCATCCAGGTTCCGCTATTGGTTATTGACCGAGAATAGTTCTAGGTCATGTCTACATAGTTCTCGAACCCGTAGGGTCCGCACGCTTAACGTTACGATGACAGTTTTATTATGAGTTTACAAGTTTTGATGTACCGAAGTTTGTTCGGAGTCTCGGATGTGATGACGCACATGACGAGGAGTCTCGAAATGGTCGAGACATAAAGATTGATATATTGGACGACTATATTCGGACACCGGAAGTGTTCCGGGTGATTTCGGAGAAAACCGGAGTGCCGGAGGGTTACCGGAACCCCTCCCGGAGAGTTAATGGGCCACATGGGCCTTGGTGGGAAGAGAGAGGGGCGGCCAGGAAGGGCCACGCGCCCCCTCTCCCTCTGGTCCGAATTGGACTAGGAGGGGGGGCGGCGCCCCCCTCTTTCCTTCCCCTCCTCTCCCCCTTCCTTCCCCTCCTAGTAGGAGTAGGAAAGGAGGAGTCCTACTCCTACTAGGAGGAGGACTCCTCCTCCTGGCGCGCCCAACAAGGGCCGGCCGGCCTCCCCCCTCCCTCCTTTATATAAGGGGGCAGGGGCACCCCATAGACACACAAGTTGATCTACGGATCGTTCCTTAGCCGTGTGCGGTGCCCCCCTCCACCATATTCCACCTCGGTCATATCGTCGTGGAGTTTAGGCGAAGCCCTGCGCCGGTAGAACATCATCATCGTCACCACGCCGTCGTGCTGACGGAACTCATCCCCGAAGCTTTGCTGGATCGGAGCCCGGGGATTGTCATCGAGCTGAACGTGTGCTGAACTCGGAGGTGCCGTACGTTCGGTGCTTGGATCGGTCGGATCGTGAAGACGTACGACTACATCAACCGCGTTGTGCTAATGCTTCCGCTTACGGTCTATGAGGGTACGTGGACAACACTCTCCCCTCTTGTTGCTATGCCATCACCATGATCTTGCGTGTGCGTAGGAAATTTTTTGAAATTACTATGTTCCCCAACAGTGGCATCCGAGCCAGGTTTTATGCGTTGATGTTATATGCACGAGTAGAACACAAGTGAGTTGTGGGCGATACAAGTCATACTGCTTACCACCATGTCATACTTTAGTTCGGCGGTATTGTGAGATGAAGCGGCCCGGACCGACATTACGCGTACGCTTACGCGAGACTGGTTTCACCGTTACGAGCACTTGTGCTTAAAGGTGGCTGGCGGGTGTCTGTCTCTCTCACTTTAGCTGAATCGAGTGTGGCTACGCCCGGTCCTTGCAAAGTTAAAACAGCACTAACTTGACGAACTATCGTTGTGGTTTTGATGCGTAGGAAAGAACGGTTCTTGCTAAGCCCGTAGCAGCCACGTAAAATTTGCAACAACAAAGTAGAGGATGTCTAACTTGTTTTTGCAGGGCATGTTGTGATGTGATATGGTCAAGACGTGATGCTATATTTTATTGTATGAGATGATCATGTTTTGTAATCGAAGTTATCGGCAACTGGCAGGAGCCATATGGTTGTCGCTTTATTGTATGAAATGCAAATGCCCTGTAATTGCTTTACTTTATCACTAAGCGGTAGCGATAGTCGTAGAAGCAATAGATGGCGTAACGACAACGATGCTATGATGGAGATCAAGGTGTCGCGCCGATGACAATGGTGATCAAGACGGTGCTTCAAAGATGGAGATCACAAGCACAAGATGATGATGGCCATATCATATCACTTATATTGATTGCATGTGATGTTTATCCTTTATGCATCTTATCTTGCTTTGATTGACGGTAGAATTTTAAGATGATCTCTCATTTAATTATCAAGAAGTGTTCTCCCTGAGTATGCACCGTTGCCAAAGTTCGTCGTGCCCAGACACCACGTGATGATTGGGTGTGATAAGCTCTACGTCCATCTACAACAGGTGCAAGCCAGTTTTGCACACGCGGGATACTCGGGTTAAATTTGATGAGCCTAGCATATACAGATATGGCCTCGGAACACGGAGACCGAAAGGTCGAGCGTGAATCATATAGTAGATATGATCAACATAATGATGTTCACCATTGAAACTACTCCATCTCACGTGATGATCGGACATGGTTTAGTTGATATGGATCACGTAATCACTTAGAGGATTAGAGGGATGTCTATCTAAGTGGGAGTTCTTAAGTAATATGATTAATTGAACTTAAATTTATCATGAACTTAGTCCTAGTAGTATTTTGCAAATTAGTTGTAGATCAATAGCTTGCATTGTTGCTTTCATATGTTTATTTTGATATGTTCCTAGAGAAAATTGTGTTGAAAGATGTTGGTAGTAATGATGAGGATTGGATCTGTGATCTGAGGTTTATCCTCATTTGCTGCACAGAAGAATTATGTCCTTGATGCACCGCTAGGTGACAGACCTATTGCAGGAGCAAATGCAGACGTTATGAACATTTGGCTAGCTCAATATGATGACTACTTGATAGTTTTGTGCACCATGTTTTATGACTTAGAATTGGGACTTCAAAGACGTTTTGAACGTCATGGACCATATGAGATATTCCAGGAGTTGAAGTTAATATTTCAAGCAAATACCCGAGTTGAGAGATATGAAGTCTCCAACAAGTTCTATAGCTAAAAGATGGAGGAGAATCGCTCAACTAGTGAGCAAGTGCTCAGATTGTCTGGGTACTACAATTGCTTGAATCAAGTGCGAGTTAATCTTCCAGATAAGATAGTGATTGACAGAATTCTCTAGTCACCATCACCAAGTTAGTAGAACTTCGTGATGAACTATAGTATGCACGGGATGACGAAAACGATTCCCAAGCTCTTCGTGATGCTGAAATCGATTAAGGTAGAAATCAAGAAAAGCATCAAGTGTTGATGGTTGACAAGATCACTAGTTTCAAGAAAAGGGCAAAGGGAAAGAAAGGGGAACTTCAAGTAGAATGACAAGAAAGTTGTCACTCCCACGAAGAAGCCCAAAGCCGAACCAAAGCCTGAAACTGAGTGCTTACACTGCAAAGGAAATGGTCACTAGAAACGGAAATACCCTGAATATTTGGTGGATAAAAAGGATGGCAAACTGAACAAGGGTATATTTTATATACAGGTTATTGATGTGTACCTTACTAGTGTTTATAGTAACCCCTGAGTATTTGATACTTGTTCGGTTGCTAAGATTAGTAACTCGAAACAGGAGTTACAGAATAAACAGAAACTAGTTGAGGGTGAAGTGACGATGTGTGTTGGAAGTGGTTCCAAGACTGATATGATCATCATCGCACACTCCCTATACTTTCGGGATTAGTGTTAAACCTAAATAAATGTTATTTGGCATTTGCGTTGAACATGAATATGATTTGATCATGTTTATTGCGATACGGTTATTCATCTAAAGTCAAAGAATAATTGTTGTTCTGTTTACATGAATAAAACCTTCGATGGTCATACACCCAATGAAAATAGTTTGTTGGATCTCGATCGTAGTGATGCACATATTCATAATATTGATGCCAAAGGATGCAAAATTAATAATGATAGTGCAACTTATTTGTGGCACTGCCGTTTGGGTCATATCGGTGTAAAGCGCATGAAGAAACTCCATGCTGATGGGTTTTCGGAATCACTTGGTTATGAATCATCTGATGCTTGCGAACCGTGCCTTTTGGGCAACATGACTAAAACTCCGTTCTCCAACAATGGAACGAGCTACTGACTTATTGGAAATAATACATACCGATGTATGCGATCCAATGAGTGTTGATGCTCGTGGCAAGTATCGTTAATTTCTGACCTTCACAGATGATTTGAGCAGATATGGGTATATTTACTTGATGAACCATAAGTCTGAAATAGTTGAAAGGTTCAAATAATTTCAGAGTGAAGTGGAAAAATCATCGTAACAAGAAAATAAAGTTTCTGCGATCTGATCGCGGAGACGAATATTTGAGTTACGAGTTTGGTCTTCAATTAAAACAATGTGGAATAGTTTCACAGCTCACGCCACCTAGAACACCACAACGTTATGGTGTGTCTGAACGTTGTAACCGCACTTTATTGGATATGGTGCGATCAATGATGTCTCTTATCGATTTACCAATATCGTTTTGGGGTTATGCATTAGAGACAGCTGCATTCACGTTTAATAGGGCACCATCTAAATCCGTTGAGACGACACCGTATGAACTGTGGTTTGGCGAGAAACCAAAGTTGTCGTTTCTTAAAGTTTGGGGCTACGATGCTTATATGAAAAAGTTTTCATCTGATAAGCTCGAACCCAAATCGGAGAAGTGCGTCTTCATATAATACCCAAAGGTAACTATTGGGTACACCTTCTATCACAGATCCGAAAGCGAGATTCGTTGCTAATATGGATCCTTTCTAGAGAAGGAGTTTCTCTCGAAAGAAGTGAGTGGGAGGAAAGTAGAACTTGATAAGGTAATTGTACCTTCTCCCTTATTGGAAAGTAGTTCATCACAGAAATCAGTTCCAGTGATTCCTACACCAATTAGTGAGGAAGTTAATGATGATGATCATGAAACTTCAGATCAAGTTGCTACCAAACCTCGTAGGTCTTCCAGAGTAAGATCCGCACCAGAGTGGTACGGTAATCATGTTCTGGGAGTCATGTTACTAGACCATGATGAACCTACGAACTATGAGGAAGCGATGATGAGCCCAGATTCCACGAAATGGCTTGAGGCCATAAAATCTGAGATATGATCCATGTATGAGAACAAAGTATGGACTTTGATTGACTTGCTCGATGATCAGCAAGCCATGTTAAATAAATGGATCTTCAAGAGGAAGACGGACACTGATAGTAGTGTTACTATCTACTAAGCTTGACTTGTTGCGAAAGGTTTTCAACAAGTTCAAGGTGTTGAATACGATGAGATTTTCTCACTCGTATCGAAGCTTAAGTCTGTCTGAATCATGTTAGCAATTGCCACATTTTATGAAATCTGGCAAATGGATGTCAAAACTGCATTCCTTAATGGATTTATTAAAGAAGAGTTGTATATGATGCAACCAGAAAGTTTTTGTCAATCCTAAAGATGCTAACAAAGTGTGCAAGCTCTACCTATCCATCAATGGACTGGTGCAAGCATCTCAGAGTTGGAATATACGCTTTGATGAGTTGATCAAAGCATATGGTTTTATACAGACTTTTGGAAAGGCCTGTATTTACAAGAAAGTGAGTGGGAGCTTTGTAGCATTTCTGATATTATATGTGCAAGACATATTGTTGATTGGAAATGATATAGAATTTCTGGATAGCATAAAAGGATACTTGAATAAAAAGTTTTTCAATGAAAGACCTCGGTGAAGCTGCTTACATATTGAGCATCAAGATCTATTGAGATAGATCAAGACGCTTGATAAGTTTTTCAATAAGTACATACCTTGTCAAGATTTTGAAATAGTTCAAAATGGAACAGTCAAAGAAAGAGTTCTTGCCTGTGTTGCAAAGGTGTGAAATTGAGTAAGACTCAAGACCCGACCACGGCAGAAAATAGAAAGAGAATGAAAGTCATTCCCTATGCTTCAGTCATAGGTTCTATAAAAGTATGCCATGCTATGGACCAGACCTATTGTATACTCTGCACTGGTTTGGCAAGGGAGTACAATAGTTATCTAGGAGTAGATCACTGGACATTGGTCAAAATTATCCTTAGTAGAATAAGGATATGTTTCTCGATTATGGAGGTGATAAAAGAGTTCATCGTAAAGAGTTACATCGATGCAAGCTTTTACACCGATCCAGATGACTCTAAGTCTCAATCTAGATACATATTGAAAGTGGGAGCAATTAGCTAGAGTAGCTCCATGCAAAGCATTGCAGACATAGAATATTTGCAAAATACATACGACTCTGTAATATGACAGACCCGTTGACTAAACTTCTCTCATGAGCAAAACATGATCACACCTTAGTACTCATTGGGTGTTAGCCACATAGCTATGTGAACTAGATTATTGACTCTAGTAAACCCTTTGGGTGTTGGTCACATGACGATGTGAACTATGGGTGTTAATCACATACAGATTTGAATATTGGTGTTGAATCACATGATGATGTGAACTAGATTATTGACTCTAGTGCAAGTGGGAGACTGAAGGAAATATGCCGTAGAGGCAATAATAAAGTTATTATTTATTTCCTTATATCATGATAAATGTTTATTATTCATGCTAGAATTGTATTAACCGGAAACATAATACATGTGTGAATACATAGACAAACATAGTGTCACTAGTATGCCTCTACTTGACTAGCTCGTTTATCAAAGATGGTTATGTTTCCTAACCATGGACAAAAGAGTTGTCATTTGATTAACGGGATCACATCATTAGGAGAATGATGTGATTGACTTGCCCATTCCGTTAGCTTAGCACTTGATCGTTTAGTATGTTGCTATTGCTTTCTTCATGACTTATACATGTTCCTGTAACTATGAGATTATGCAACTCCCGTTTACCGGAGGAACACTTTGTGTGCTACCAAACGTCACAACATAACTGGGTGATTATAAAGGAGCTCTATAGGTGTCTCCGAAGGTACATGTTGGGTTGGCGTATTTCGATATTAGGATTTGTCACTCCGATTGTCGGAGAGGTATCTCTGGGCCCTCTCGGTAATGCACATCACTATAAGCCTTGCAAGCAATGTAGCTAATGAGTTTGTTACGGAATGATGCATTACAGAACGAGTAAAGAGACTTGCCGGTAACGAGATTGAACTAGGTATTGGATACCGACGATCAAATCTCGGGCAAGTAACACACCAATGACAAAGGGAACAACGTATGTTGTTATGCGGTTTGACCGATAAAGATCTTCGTAGAATATGTAGGAACCAATACGGGCATCCAGGTTCCGCTATTGGTTATTGACCGAGAATAGTTCTAGGTCATGTCTACATAGTTCCCGAACCCGTAGGGTCCGCACGCTTAACGTTACGATGACAGTTTTATTATGAGTTTACAAGTTTTGATGTACCGAAGTTTGTTCAGAGTCTCGGATGTGATCACGGACATGACGAGGAGTCTCGAAATGGTCGAGACATAAAGATTGATATATTGGACGACTATATTCAGACACCGGAAGTGTTTCGGGTGATTTCGGAGAAAACCGGAGTGCCGGAGGGTTACCGGAACCCCTCCCGGAGAGTTAATGGGCCACATGGGCCTTGGTGGGAAGAGAGAGGGGCGGCCAGGAAGGGCCGCGCGCCCCCTCTCCCTCTGGTCCGAATTGGACTAGGAGGGGGGGCGGCGCCCCCCTCTTTCCTTCCCCTCCTCTCCCCCTTCCTTCCCCTCCTAGTAGGAGTAGGAAAGGAGGAGTCCTACTCCTACTAGGAGGAGGACTCCTCCTCCTGGCGCGCCCAACAAGGGCCGGCCGGCCTCCCCCCTCCCTCCTTTATATACGGGGGCAGGGGGCACGCAATAGACACACAAGTTGATCTACGGATCGTTCCTTAGCCGTGTGCGGTGCCCCCCTCCACCATATTCCACCTCGGTCATATCGTCGCGGAGTTTAGGTGAAGCCCTGCACCGGTAGAACATCATCGTCGTCACCATGCCGTCGTGCTGATGGAACTCATCCCCGAAGCTTTGCTGGATTGGAGCCCGGGGATCGTCATCGAGCTGAACGTGTGCTGAACTCGGAGGTGCCGTACGTTCGGTGCTTGGATCGGTCGGATCGTGAAGTCGTACGACTACATCAACCGCCTTGTGCTAACGCTTCCGCGTACGGTCTACGAGGGTATGTGGACAACACTCTCCCCTCTCGTTGCTATGCCATCACCATGATCTTGCGTGTGCGTAGGAAATTTTTTGAAATTACTACGTTCCCCAACAGTAAGCACCTTCTCGCCGGCCTTAAGCTGGCGTAGCAGATGTTGCTTGTCCGGATCTAGTCCGGCACCCTCTGCAATATTCTTGTCATATTATACACACAAGCCGCACTTCATAAACTACTTCTCTTTTCGAAATATGAATTACCAGAGGGGGTCTCTGTGGCTCCCCGGGCAGCGGCTAGCGCGGCCTCAAGTTGGGCCTTGCATTCTTGAAGCTCCTGGGACAGGTGGGTATTCTTCTCCGTAAGATCCTGCATAACAAATGATCCTTAAATCAGTTAGTTTAACTATTTTAAGTCTCGGGGGCTACTGGCATATATAACCATTAAAATTCCTCACCCGTATGTCTTTTGCATACTGCTCCATGGCTCTGGTTAAACCATCTTGAGCAGCACGGAGGTGCGCGTCTCCCGCATTAAAGGCATTAAATGCCTCTGAGGAGAAACACGCGTCACGAAGAACTGTCCGGCGGCGCCTGTGATTCATGGCGCTCTCCACCTCAGACCTGGTGGCGGACAACCTGTCGGCATCCTCCGTTGGAGGAGCATCCGGCTCGCGCCTTGCGCTCGCCTCCCCCTCCGAACCAGGCGTTGGAGCCTAGCTGGCGGAGGCTTGGTTGGTAACCTCTCCGGGCTCAGTCCGGCAAGCGCTCTTTCTCCTGGAAGAATCATGAGCATTAATGTACCTCCCAGGAGTCTTTCCCTTAAAGGACAAGGGTGCGCCATACCTCTGCGGCGACGTTTCGATTCGCGCCGCACTCCTCTTCCGCCTGTTGGGCCGCACTGACCCTGGTTGGTCAGTCGCCGCGGGCTCGGCTTCCCGCCGTAAAGGCACCTCCTGCGAAGCACCGTTGGTACACGGTGGTCAGAAATAAGCATTACAAAAGTAACGGTGTCAGGACTTCGGTCGTACTCACTTGAGAAGACGGAGATAAACCGGGGTAGTCAGTCGTAATGGCGACTAGAGCATTGTCTATGCTGAGCTGGTGGAACACCCCGTCAATCAGTTCCACCATTATGTCCGGATCCTCTCCGGAGGCCGGATCAAGGGATCTTCCCGGATCCTCGGGTTGTGGGGTTGGACTTTCCATGCCCTCCACATCCCGGCGCAGTTCCTGTGTCGAAATCATAAAGTAAGACACTTATCTTTGAAAGCACGGATCGGATATATAAACGTACGCTTACCCAACTCCGAGGGTTATTCATGGAGAATCCATTCAATGGACTCGTGTGGAGGAAGTCCTCCTTCTCCCCCTTGTACAAGTTGTACAGGATCTTCGCCAGATCGGCGGCCGATCCCGGCCCCTTGCGGCCATGACGGGTGGCGTCATTCTCCCCGTTGAAATCCCACATGGGGTGGCCCCTATATTGAAGCGGTTGCACCCCTCGCATAATGCATATGGCCATGACTCCAATCATGGTCAGTCCGGAGTGGGCCAGTAACCTTATCCAGCCCATCAGATATCGGACGCTCCTATCATCTTCCCGTTGAGGGCTCCGTGGGCGCCAACTCAGGCGTTTCTTCAGAGGAGGGTAGCTAAACTCCGGGAGGCCGATCCGAACTGGATCCGGCAGCGGGGCGTCTTCCATATAGAACCACTCCGAAGGCCAGTCTTCGGACGCCTTCTTCGGGGTTCTGGATAGATATCCGGTCCCGGTGATGCGCCATATTTCGGCTCCGCCCACTTGATATATCGACCCCTCGTGAGAACGGGGTACGAGGCAAAATAATCTCTTCCACAGCGCGAAATGGGGCTCGATGCCCAAGAACAGCTCGCAAAGAGCTACAAAGCCCGCGATGTGCAAAATGGAGGCAGGTGTGAGGTGGTGAAGTTGGAGTCCATAGAACTCCAGGAGCCCCAGGAGAAACGGATGTATGGGAAATCCGAGTCCCCTTATTAGGTAGGGGACGAAACATACCCGCTCTCCTTTGGAGGGATTGGGGACGCTCTCCGCCTGCTTCCCACCCTTGTAGGTGGCCAGTCCGGCTCGAACCGGAACCATGAAGGCTGGGGGAAGGTATCCCTCAGCTTGTAGCGTCACTAACTCGCTATGCGGGACTATACATCTCCCCCAATCTCCTGGCTGAGGACTGGGAGCGCGAGAGGAAGAGCCGCGTCGACTGCCCATGTTGGAATGGATTTTTGTCAGATGCGGTTCGATGAGTACTTGCGGAAGGAGGATGGTGTGATTCGGATCTGGATCCTCGCCTCTTTTATAGGCGGCTTATTCACACATCTGGGGGGTGGAACGTAAAAATACCCTGGCTTTTCGCATTCATACGACACGTGGAAGAGGGCCATTATTGGACGTGGAAGCTAAGGAGCGCAACATTTATCAGGAAATCGGACACTATTCAGCAGACACATGGAGTATGGAGGAGAACCCGCCTTGCAATGCCAAAGACAATATGCGCGCCGGACTTGTCGTCATTGAAGCCTGGTTCGGGGGCTACCGAGGGAGTCCTAGACTAGGGGGTGTCCGGATAGCCGAACTATCATCATCGGCCGGACTCCAAGACTATGAAGATACAAGATTGAAGACTTCGTCCCGTGTCCGGATGGGACTTTCCTTGGCGTGGAAGGCATGCTTGGCGATACGGATATGTAGATTTCCTACCATTGTAACCGACTCTATGTAACCCTAGCCCCCTCCGGTGTCTATATAAACCGGATGGCTTTAGTCCATAGGACGAACAACAATCATACCATAGGCTAGCTTCTAGGGTTTAGCCTCCTTGATCTCGTGGTAGATCTACTCTTGTAATACCCACATCATCAATATCAATCAAGCAGGACGTAGGGTTTTACCTCCATCAAGAGGGCCCGAACTTGGGTAA
The DNA here is from genome assembly GCF_002162155.2 of Triticum dicoccoides. Lineage (NCBI taxonomy): Eukaryota > Viridiplantae > Streptophyta > Magnoliopsida > Poales > Poaceae > Triticum > Triticum dicoccoides. The sequence continues at coordinate 28,831,693 of NC_041389.1, read as the reverse complement.
AACATCGTGTCCCTTGTCTCCTGTTACCATCCGCCTAGACGCACAATTCGGGACCCCCTACACGAGATCCGCCGGTTTTGACACCGACAGTGTCCATGCCTAAACTTTGTTGGGTTTTGTTTTTCAGTTGCCAAAGATGGGGCTCCACGGCTGTTCGGTGTAATGCCTAAGGAGAAAACAGTGTCTCTGTCAGTTTTGTTTTTGGAAAGACCCACATATCATCTTGCCGCTGATGTGTTCTCTCTGCTGCATAAGTCTGTGCTGACTGTGATAGAACGAACATTGAGGGCCTTTTCACTGTAGAATTAACAAAATCTATGTCACATCCCTAGTTCTGGTATGCTCTAAGCTAGATAGTCATGTGTTGCATCATGTTTAATCTCTTTTTAACTTGAAATGGGGATTGTTCAAACCCTAGCACGAGATCAAATCAAATAGGTTCAACCTAAAATAATCTTCAATGAACCCAAAATGCCTTTGGAAATGTTCATGATTTTTGGTAAAGGTGAAAACCTTTGCCAAAAATGATGAGCATATTTCTTGGCCATTTATGGATTTTTGAATTAACTCATATTATATTTGAATTGGGGCATTTAAATTCTATAAATATTTTAAATGCTCTAATAAATTCTGAGAATAGTTGAGGGCTGTTGGGAATAATCCAGTATGTGCCCACAATTTATTTCAGGATTTTATAAAGTGATTTAGTATTTTACTAAATCCAAAAAACAAAGACAGAAAATAGAAAACATTAATAAAAGGAGAGAGAGAGAGAGAAAGGTTTACCTGGACTTACCTGCAGCCCACCTAGCGCCCACCTGGCCCAACACTGTGGCTGAGGCCCAGCCCAACTCCCCATCGTCCTCAACCTCTGCCAGTAGGCAGATGCGTGTCGACGCGCGTGCGCCCGAGCTCCACCTCCTGCTTCCACCTCCTGCTTCCCTCTTGCCTGTTCTCGTGCCTGGGAAACGGCCAACACACCCCCCTCGGCCGCTCCCTTGCCTCCCTGCTCTCTCCCTCTCACTCCCCTGCTCTTTTCCCCTCATGGCCGAAGCCGCCATGGCCACTCCGCTGAGAAACACCGCGGCCAGCCACTCCCTCGCTCCCTCTCCGCATTCCCGAGATCCGTATCATCGCCAGCTTCATCCTCGCCAAGCCAAGCATCACCAGACGCCCTACAATGCCAGCGCCATCATCTTCTTCTTCCTCGGGCACCGAAGGCCGTCATCGTCGATTCGTCGCCATCGTCGCTTCCCCGAGCTCGTTGACCATCTCGACGTGACCACTGTGAGCTCATGATCCGTTTACCCCTATTATCGCACTCGATAGCGCTCCCTAGCCGCGTATGTCGCCGAGCCCGAGAGCTCATCGCCGCCGGCCATGCCGCCGCCAGCGTTGCAGCCGCTGAAGCTCCTGTCTGAGCGCGTAATCGTGCTCAGTATGCCCCTAGGATCCTAACACACCCATCCACTGCTCCTGCCGCATGCTGCATCACCGTAACCATCACCGCCCGAACTCCGGCGCCGCCGCGAGCTCCATTCCGGTGAGCTCCGGCCACTCCACGCCTAGGCGCGTGCTCCCCTGGATGCGGGTGAGCAAGGGCATCCCCCTGGTGCCCTCCGCCGCGCTTTTAGCCACCAGAGGAGCAACCCCGCAGCGCTTCGCCGCATTTGCTGTCGCCGGCGTCAAGCCGCCGGTGGCATTGACCGTTTTGACCGGGGGTTTGACCACCCCAGGTCGTCTGATATGTGGGCCCCGCCCCTGACCAGTTTAGCTTAGGACTAATTACCCCCCCTGCTGACACTAACAGTGGGCCCAGTGCCTGCTAATTTGATTAGTTAAATTTAAGTAATCCTATTATATAACTATGTCACTGATGTGTGGACCCCACACGTCAGGTTTGACCTGGTCAACCGCAGTTCACCTGCTGATGTCATAGTGACGCAATGCTAATGCAGTTAATCATTTTCTGGATTTATAAATAATTCAGAAAATTCTAGAATATATCCAAAACTTCAAAAATTCATATAAATTCAACCGTAACTCAATGAAATAATTTATATATGAAAAATGATCAGAAAAATCCAATCTATCCATCTGTACCATTTTCATGCATGTTAGAACAACTTTTGTTCATTGTTTAGGTCAAATCAATTAAATGGCATTTGAATAATCACATATGGAGTTTGAATTGAATCTTGTATTCAAACCAACTTCTTTTAATCTCGTTTTAGTTGCATTAGCACAAACTACAGCATATTGCCATGTCACATTCATGCATCATATTGGTGCATTGAATTGATTGTGTTTCTTCTTTGTTTGTCGGTGCTTGTCCCCTCTCAGTAGACGTGTACCGACGATGTGATCGATGACACCAATGAAGAGCTATATTATCTTCAGAAGTGCCAGGCAAGCAAAACCCCCTTGTTCATTCCGATAAAATCCCACTCTCTCGCCCCTGCTCTCTTTTACTGCATTAGGACAACACCGATTCATCTGTTATTTGCTGCGGTAGCTGAACCCCTTTATCCTTTGCATGACCTGCCATTGCCATAGTAAATAGATGAAACCCACTAGCATGAGTAGGAGTTGTTTGAGCCCTGATGTGCCTACTCATTCATGCTTGTTGTCATGCCTGCTATTGCTTAGAGTTGTGTCAGGTCTGATTCATCGGGGATGAATCGGAGGTGTGCGAACATGTCCTACTGTTGAGAGCTATGTGTGTGAACACGATTTAGTAAAGGTAGCGGTGAGAGGCCATGTAGGAGTACATGGTGGGTTGTCTCATTGCAGCCGTCCTCAGGAACTGAGTTCTGTGTTTGTGGTCCATGAACAGCTACTACCACACATTAGGATCCTTAATTGACTCTCTCGACTTATTAATCAACTTGATCTCTGTCCAGGAGTTGCAACTAGTTTCTGGTGTTTGTAGGTAGTGTTAGTAGTCTACCAAGTGGCACCCGGTACAGGTGGGCTTGGGACAGACTAGGCACAGTGGCACGGTGTACCAAGTGGCACCCGGATGGTGGGCTTGGGAACCCTGCTCACATCGTTTGGGGCCGTGAGCGACACCCCGTCCGGATCTCCTTGCGGATGGAACCCGAATAGGCGATAAACCTGGACGAGAGACTTGTGTGGTTAGTCAGGTCGTGGCCGACACCCTCGTTGGGCTTCCGCTTGAAGGTTGCCGAGTACATGTCGTGTAAACGGTGGTAAGTGGTGAGAGCGTGTGTGAAGAAGTACACCCCTGCAGGGTTAATATGATCTATTCGAATAGCCGTGTCCGCGGTAAAGGACTTCTGGGTTGCCTATACAGTTCATAGACAAGTGAAAGTGGATACTCTAAAATGCGCAAGATAAGCGTGAGTGTTATGGATGGCGTTCTCGTAGGGAGACGGGAGCGGATCCATAGTGGTGTATTGATATGGTGAATATGTGGACTCGTGTGCACCACCGCAAAAGAGTTACTTGCAGTCGTAGTTCAGGATAGCCACCGAGTCAAAGCTGGCTTGCTGCAGTTAAACCCCACCATCCCCTTGTTGATAATGATGCATATGTAGTTAGATCTGATGTAAGTCTTGCTGGGTACATTTGTACTCATGTTGCTTAATTTATGTTTTTGCAGAGAGACTTCAGTCTCGCTAGTAGTACCGCATGGACTTCGACGTTTAGCTTGTTACCTCAGCTACGATCTTGTGCCCTCGGCAGGATCTGATAGACAGTCAGGCTTCTCAGCCTTTTTCTTTTGTAGATGTCTATACTCAGACATGTTAAGCTTCCGCTTGTGCTTGACTTGTTTGCTCTAAATGTTGGGTCATGAGACCCATGATTGTAATATCTCGCTCCTCGGAGCCTATTGAATAAATGCTTGAGTTATAGAGTCATGTTGTGATGCCATGTTGTATTTGCACATATCGAGCATATTGTGTGTATGTTATTGAAATGCTTGGTATGTGTGGGATCTGACTATCTAGTTGTTTATCCTTAGTAGCCTCTCTTACCGGGAAATGTCTCCTTGTGTTTCCACTGAGCCATGGTAGCTTGCTACTGCTCCGGAACACTTAGGCTGGCCAGCATGTGTCCTTCTTCGTTCCTGTGTTTGTCCCTTCGGGGAAATGTCACGCGGTGTCTACCGGAGTCCTGTTAGCCCGCTACAGCCCGGTTCACCGGAGTCCTGCTAGCCCAGTGCTACAGCCTGGATTCACTCGCTGATGACCGACACATTCGATGCTGGGTCATGGATGTCTGTCCCTGTAAGTTTGTGCCACTTTGGGTTTACGACTAGCCATGTCAGCCCGGGCTCCTTATCATATGGATGCTAGCGACACTATCATATACGTGTGCCAAAAGGCGCAAACGGTCCCGGGCAAAGGTAAGGCGACACCCGTGGGAATACCGTGCGTGAGGCCGCAAAGTGATATGAGATGTTACATGCTAGATCGATGTGGCATTGACTCGGGGTCCTGACAATCTATTGTTGCCGTTTGTGTTGACTGCGATAGAGTATTTCATTTATTTGACGACACATACACATTATTTTGAAAATCATGTATGTTTATAGTATTTCAAGCATGTTGTGGCTGGAGCCTTCCATATTTGGTTTAGTAGCAGAAGTCCCCTACAATTTGGTGCTTTTTTCCCTCTCATTTATGCTCAAAATGTTTGTGTCTCCAGGGTCCTCCGTGCCGCTCTGCTGCTCGCTACCCACATGAACAGCGGGAGGAAGAAGTTCACCACATGGCAGGGGAGAAGGTCACACATGAGGTGCACGGGACAAATGCCAAAATAGGAATAAGGCTTGCTATTATTAGAAATGTCCAAAAAAGGGTGTTGCCATTCATAAGATGGTCATCCTTCGTGATAATCAGTGTTGCTGATGCAATGTTGCTTCTTGTGAGGCCGCTTCCAGCCAATGTCCTCCTCTTCCTGGGCATCCTCCTCCGCCTCGCCGTTGAATTTCTCTGTCCATCCAGCAAAAAAATCTCTCTTCTATAGTTGTTGTGCATCTACTACAGAAAAAATGCATTGGTTGTAGAAGTTCAGAAAATAGTTGCAAAGGAACAACTATACCTCTCTCTCTATGCACATGTTGTGTTTGGAGAGGCATGGTTTTCATTTTGATTTTGGGCTGGATGTACGAGGTGTATGATGAAGGTCAAATAGTGAAGTGAAGTCCATTTGGTACATGTGAAATTCAGTGAGGCATAAGAAGGGAATCAGATCGTTAGTTTATTTGGCCCCCATTTGTACATCATGTTGTCTACTTTCTTGTTTTGTACTTTTTCTTGAAGTTTAATAGTATGAGTTGATGCAAAAAAATGTGTTTTTAGTATGTTTGTTTCGGTTAAAAAACTGCAAAATATAGGGAAGCCCAAAGAAGGTCATTAAAAAAAGCATCTCAAAATTTTTTAAGATTTTCTCTGTTAAAACAAACCTAGAAGTTCAAATTAAAAAATGGAGCGGCTCGATGCCTATCAGAAAGTAGGATTTTTTTCGTTACACTAAAAGAAAAAAAACTAGGAAGTTCATATTAAAAAGATGGAGAAGTTCGATGATTATAAAAACTCATATTTTCCTCGTTATTAAAGAATGGAAACAAGAAATTCAAAAATAAAAAAACAAGAAGTTCAACTTTTAAAAATAGAGCTCTTCAAAATTTCTTAAAAAGGATTAAGAAATAAAACCAGGAAGTCCATATTAAAAAGATGGAGAAGTTTGATGATTATAGAAAACTCAGATTTTCCTCGTTATTAAAAAATGGAAACAAGAAGTTCAAAAATAAAATCACAAGAAGTTCAACTTTAAAAATAGAGCGCTTCAAAATTTCATAAAAAAGATTAAGAAAAAAACCCCAGGAAGTCCATATTAAAAAGATGGAGAAGTTCGATGATTATAGAAAACTTAGATTTTCCTCATTATTAAAAGAATGGAAACAAGAAGTTCACAAAATAAAATAACAAGAAGTTCAACTTTAAAAATAGAGCGCTTCAAAATTCATATGGGAGCAGTTTGATATTTATTTGAAAACCAAGAAGTTCAATTGGAAAAGGCAGAGCAGTTTGATATTTATTTGAAAAAATCAGATTTTTCTAATTACTAAAGAATAAAACAGATATGTTCAATTATAAACAACGAAGAAGTTCGATGATTCTAAAAACCTCCAATTTTCACATTTCTAAAAATACACAATGAAGTTCAAATAAAAAAGTGGAGAGGTTCAATATTCATAAAAAACTCAGATATTTTCACGTAACCGAGAGAAGTTCAGATTGATAACTACCGGAAGTTCATGTACTACACGGTGTGCATTTGTATGAAAAACAAAGAATGAAAAAGGAAAGGGTAAAAGTTTTGTTGCTAGAAGTTCAAGTGCACAGCCCAAGAAAAGTTCAAAAATTCTTGTGAGAGAGGTTGAACAAAAATAAGTGACAGAAGTTCAAGGAGAAAACAGCGGGACATTCAACTATTTGACGGAATGCGTTTCAGATAAGAATATAAGAATAGAAAACCAAAAGCGTAAAAGGTTTGTTGCAAGAACTTCACGTGGTCCTCCGTGCACGGTGCAAAATTAATTTTGCGGAACATCCGACCTCCAATTACATGTTTGAAAATAGCAAAAAATGACGCCCGACCTTCAATTGCGTGTAATTCAATGTATGCACAAAAATGTAACAGAAGTTCATAGTGAAAACAATGAGAAGTTCAAGTACCGCAAGGAATGCATTTTAGGTCACAATAAAAAGTATAGAAAAATAAAAGCTTAAACAGTTTGTTGCTAGAAGTTCAAGTGCTTTGTCAGGGGAAGTTCAAAAAATTGTTGCGGGAGAGGTTCACCTTCTATTTCCATGTTCGATTTTTTCCGTATAAAAATCGAATACAATTCTTTACTCAAAATATAAAAAGGTGAAGTTCAAATTGAAATAACAGAGAAGTTCGGAGTTTAATTAAACCTAGGATATACCTATTGAAAAAATAAAAAACAAGGCACCATTTTTTGCACTGTTAAAAACAACTCATAAATGAAAAGAATGGTTGATAGAAGTTCAATTTCTCAGCGAGGAAAAGTTCAAAAAATTCTTGTGAGGGAGGTTCACCATGTTTTTTTTGTGTTTTAAAATAATTCCCTCAAACCAGAGAGAAGTTCAAAAGTGATAACAATCGGAAGTTCACGTACTACATGGTGTGTATTTCATACAAGAAAAATACAAATAAAGTGAAACAGATTGAGGTTCAAACAGACATGCCCCAGAAGTTCAACTACTTCACGCAGTGCGAAAAATAGCATGTCAAAAAATAGCACGTCAAAAACAGAGTGAAGTTCAAACAGACATGCCAGAGAAGTTCAACTACTTCTCGCAATGCATTTCCATTCGCGATGAAGGCAGAAATCATGATCTTGTAATTTTCTAATTTACTTCAAAACGACAAGAATATCATTTGTGTAAGTTCAAGTCCTCAGCCGAGAAAGTTAAAAAAATATTGGGAGAGAGGTTTGTACAAAAAGAATATCATTTGTGTAACACTGACGAAAATGGATGGGAAAATTACAAGCAAAAAATATGTCACAGAAGTCCAACGTTAAAACATCAGGAAGTTCAACTACTAAACTGAATGAATTTCACAAGAAAAACTTTTAAAACCGTCGCGAGTATGAAAAAATGATCAACACGGAAAAGTTGCGTGTTTATAGAAGCTTTCCATCGGTATATCACTTGCTTAATTCCGGTCAGTGAATGAAGAGATACGAGCAAAAAAAGCACGTGAAAAACAGAGTGAAGTTCAGGCAGAACTGCCACAGAAGTTCAAGTACTTCACGCCATGCATTTTCGACGAATCTGTTTCACGATAAAGGCAGAACGAGTGATCTCGCCATTTCTGAAATTACTTGAAAATGGCTGGGATTCAGAGAAAACCATCAACATGAAAAAGTTTCACATTTTTCGTAGCTTTTCAACAGTATATTATTTGCCCTGTTCCGATGATGTTTGTAGAAATTACGGTGAACACACGTTTTTAGCCATTTTCAAAATCAACGTAAAACCGTAATGAATTTGGAAAACAATATATACCAAAAAGTTTTGCATTTGTTTAGGCTTTCCAACGCCATATCATTTGATATGTTCGGACGTACGATTAAAAAACTATCTCGAAAATACAAACTTGGTAGAACTTGTACCGTTTTCTAAATTACTCTTAAACCATTCAAAATTAGAAAAACTTTCAACATGAGAAAAAGCGCAGTTTCATAAGCTTTCCAACGCGATATCATTTATCTCAATTGGATTAGGTGTTTAGAAATGGCAACGAAAATACGAACTCAGTTGTTCGGTTTGCAAAATTTTACGATTTTCCACATTACTCTTTAACCATAGGGAATTAGAAAAAACTTTCAGCATGTGGAAGGAGTAGTTTTAAATCAACTTTCCAACGCCATATTATTTGCCTCATTCCGATAAACGATTTAGAAATGCGATCAAAAATACGATTCAGGTTTTTTGTATGAAGAAAAAACGGTGTTCAAAACTGCTCTTAAACCACTTACATTTTGCCAAAATTTTAAGTTGGGTCATGATACTGGTGTCCACAACTTTCCAACGGTATATCGCAAGCCCCATTTGGGCAATGTTGACGGAAGTTCAACCTAGCACTAGGGGAAGTTCAGGTCGAACAACTCGGGCAGTAAAATTGCAAAAAACACAATTTCTTCATGACCCGAGAGCAAAATCTGCCAGCGAGCGAGATTTCTATTTAAAACCGGTATTTAGTTGCTAAAAAACCTTTCTAGATTACACTAACATCATATAGAACACTACTAATCAGAATAATTCACGGGGGAAGCCACGGTCGCAAAGATAGCCCGAAGGTCGGGTTCGTACAGAGGAAAGTTCAGGCACGTGTACAAGCAAAAATATGTGACAGAAGTTCAACGTGAAAATAGCATGAAGTTCAACTACTACGCTGAATGAATTTTAGATGAAAAACTTTTAAAATCGTTGCGAGTATGAAAAAATGATCAACACGGGAAAGTTGCGTGTTTACATCAGCTTTCCATCGGTATATCACTTGCTCAATTCCGGTGAGTGGATGGAGCGCTAGGAGCGGTAGATAGGGCTATACGAGGGAAAAAAGCACGTGAAAAACAGAGTGAAGTTCAAGGTTTCATACCGAGAAGTTCAGGTACTTCACGCGATGCATTTTTGGCGAATCTGTTTCGCGATAAAGGCAGAACGAATGATCTCGCCATTTTTGAAATTACATGAAAAAGGCTAGGAATCAGAGAAAATTGTCAACATGAAAAAGTTTCGCATTTTCCGTAGCTTCAGCGGTATATTATTTGCGCCATTCCGATAAAGTTTGTAGAAAATACGGCGAAAATACGTTTTTCGCCATTTTCGAAACTGACTTAAAACCTTAAAGAATTAGGAGAAACAATACATACCAAAAAGTTTCGCATTTGTTCAACCTTTCCAACGCCATATCATTTGCTGCATCCGAAAGCACGGTTAAAATATTAACTCAAAAATACGGACTCGGTAGGACTTGAACCATTTTCTAAATTACTCTTAAATCATTCAAAATTAGAAAAAAACTTTCAAGATGAAAAAGTAGCGCATTTTCATAAGCTTTCCAACACCATATCATATGCCTCTATTGGATTAGCCGTTTAGAAATGACATCGAAAAAACGAACTCGGCTGTTCAGTTTACGAAATTTTACGTTTTTTCAAATTACTCTTTAACCATAGGGAATTAGAGAAAACTTTCAACATGTGGAAGGAGCGGTTTTGCAGCGGCTTTCCAATGCCATATTATATGCCTCATTCAGATAAACAGTTTAGAAATGCAATCGAAAATACGATTCACGTTTTTTGCGCGAAGAAAAAACGGTTTTCAAAACTGCTCTTAAACCGCTATTATTTTGCCAAAAATTTAAGTTGGGTCATGATATTTGTGTCCATAGCTTTCCAACGGTATATCGCAAGCCCCATTTCGGCAATGTTGGGGGAAGTTCAACCTAGTTCATAGGGAAGTTCAACGTACTACTAGCAGGGCAGGTTAGGTTGTGATCAGAATATTATTCTCATCCCATGATCAGAATAGTGTTTATATATATATATATATATATATATATATATATATATATATATATATATATGAGCACACACGCATGCAAGTGTACGCATGAGTCCCTCCCATCGAGTCGAAGTGGCTAGTACAACGACACATCATGAACCAATCTCGCTCTTTGTGGGGAGAGTGTACAATTTTCGATGCACGCGCCACATCAATGTTGTGAAATGGTATTCAAACATGCATGCACGCATCACCTCTATACTTATGCATGTAGTGGTTATCTTCGAACGGTCCACTCCCTCGCGTGGTTGTCGGTGACAAGCCTATATATATATTCATGGGCCCGCGTGGACATCCATGATCACCTTGACCGACAACAAGATAGGTTACCATGGCGGATTCTTCATTTGGTTCGTGTTATCATTGTATAGGTCATGGTGAGATTCAGACCTAATTAAAGTTTGAGTGCATATACGATGCAGGCATGCATGCATGAATCCCTGTCATCAGCTTGAAGTGTGGTGTAACATACATATGCATCATCAACCTAACCCTCACTCGGTGTGGGGATTTCTAGTTCGAAATCACGGTGCCACATCAAAGTTGTTCCATTATGTACTAAAAACCACACCTGATCCATACATATGTTTGGGCCACATGCATGCAGTGGTTGTCTTCGGGGACTAGCTAGCTACTTGTGTGATTATTGGCGAGCTAGCCTATCTGGGGTCGCATGGACGACCATCACTTTGACCAGCAACAAAAGAGAGGTTGTACGACCAAGGTGGATTATTCTTGTTCCGTTTTACGATCAATCTTGGTGAGATGCCTCTCTGGCCCGCCGACTTAAAAGTGTGTGGGGGGGGGGCTCCTACTTTGCACTTTGCTAGGTGAACATCGGTTCCGGGGGGTATCATAGCTTAGGATTCCCTTCGTGCCGACACGAGAGGGGGGTGATATGTCTCCAATGCATCTATAATTTTTGATTGTTCCATGCTATTATATTATCTGTTTTCGATGTTTAATGGGCTTTAATATGCTCTTTTATATTATTTTTGGGACTAAACTATTAACCGGAGGCCCAGTGCCGGTTTCTATTGTTTTTTTTTGCCTATTTTAGAGTTTTGCAGAAAAAGAATACCAGACGGAGTCCAAACGGAATGAAACCTTTGCGATGATCTTTCTTGGACCGAAAGCAAACCCGAAGACTTGGAGTTGATGTCAGAGACGCAACGAGGCGTCCACAAGGTAGGAGGGTGCGCCCAGGGGGGTAGGCGTGCCCCTACCCTCGTGGGCCCCTTGTAGCTCCACTGACCTACTTATTTCGCCTATATATATATATATATATATATATATATATATATATATATATATATATATATATATATATGTACTCTTATACCCTAAAAACATCAGCGGGAGCCACGAAACCACTTTTCCACCGCCGCAACCTTCTGTACCCGTGAGATCCCATCTTGGGGCCTTTTCCAATGATCTGCTGGAAGGGGAATCAATCATTGAGGGCTTCTATATCAACAACATTGCCTCTCTGATGAAGCGTGAGTAGTTTACCACAGACCTTCAGGTCCATAGTTATTAGCTAGATGGGTTCTTCTCTCTCTTTGATTCTCAATACAGTGTTCTCTGCGATGTTCTTAGAGATCTATTTGATGTAATACTATTTTGTGGTGTGTTTGCCGAGATCCGATGAATTGTGGATTTATGATCAAGATTATCTATGAATATTATTTGGTTCTTCTCTGAATTCTTATATGCGTGATTTGATATCTTTGTAAGTCTCTTCTAATTATTGGTTTAGTTTGGCCTACTAGATTGATCTTTCTTGTCATGGGAGAAGTGCTTAGCTTTGGTTTCAATCTTGCGGTGTCCTTTCCCAGTGATAGTAGGGGCAGCAAGGCACGTATTGTATTATTGCCATCGAGGATTAAAAGATGGGGTTTATATCATATTGCTTGAGTTTATCCCTCTACATCATGTCATCTTGCTTAATGCGTTACTCCGTTCTTATGAACTTAATACTCTAGATGCATGCTGGATAGGGGAATCAATCATTGAGGGCTTCTACATCAACAACATTGCCTCTCCGATGAAGCGTGAGTAGTTTACCACAGACCTTCAGGTCCATAGTTATTAGCTAGATGGCTTCTTCTCTCTCTTTGATGTTCTTAGAGATCTATTTGATGTAATACTCTTTTGTGGTGTGTTTGCCGAGATCCGATGAATTGTGGATTTATGATCAAGATTATCTATGAATATTATTTGGTTCTTCTCTAAATTCTTATATGCGTGATTTGATATCTTTGTAAGTCTCTTCGAATTATTGGTTTAGTTTGGCCTACTAGATTGATCTTTCTTGTCATGGGAGAAGTGCTTAGCTTTGGTTTCAATCTTGCGGTGTCCTTTCCCAGTGATAGTAGGGGCAGCAAGGCACGTATTAATACTCTAGATGCATGCTGGATAGGGGAATGAATCATTGAGGGCTTCTACATCAACAACATTGCCTCTCCAATGAAACCTGAGTAGTTTACCACAGACCTTCAGGTCCATAGTTATTAGCTAGATGGCTTCTTCTCTCTCTTTGATTCTCAATACAATGTTCTCTGCGATGTTCTTAGAGATCTATTTGATGTAATACTCTTTTGTGGTGTGTTTGCCGAGATCCGATGAATTGTGGATTTATGATCAAGATTATCTATGAATATTATTTGGTTCTTCTCTGAATTCTTATATGCGTGATTTGATATCTTTGTAAGTCTCTTCGAATTATTGGTTTAGTTTGGCCTACTAGATTGATCTTTCTTGTCATGGGAGAAGTGCTTAGCTTTGGTTTCAATCTTGCGGTGTCCTTTCCCAGTGATAGTAGGGGCAGCAAGGCACGTATTGTATTGTTGCCATCGAGGATTAAAAGATGGGGTTTATATCATATTGCTTGATTTTATCCCTCTACATCATGTCATCTTGCTTAATGCGTTACTCCGTTCTTATGAACTTAAATACTCTAGAGGCATGCTGGATAGGGTCGATGTGTGGAGTAATAGTAGTAGATGCAGGCAGGAGTCGGTCTACTTGACACGGACATGATGCCTATGTTCATGATCATTGTCTTAGATGTCATCATAATTATGCGCTTTTCTATCAATTGCTTGGCAGTAATTTGTTCACCCACCGTAATACATGCTATCTCGAGAGAAGCCACTAGTGAAACCTATGGCCCCCGGGTCTCTTTTCCATTATATTAAAGTCCCTTTCCCATATTATTGAATATCGTTTACTATTTTGCAATCCTTACTTTTCAATCTATACAACAGAAATACCAAAAATATTTACTTTACTATCTCTATCAGATCTCACTTTTGCGAGTGACCGTGAAGGGATTGACAACCACTTTATCGCATTGGTTGAAATTCTTGATTGTTTGTGCAGGTATTCGGTGACTTGTGCGTTGTCTCCCACTGGATTGATACCTTGGTTCTCAAAACTGTGGGAAATACTTACGCTACTTTGCTGGATCACCCTTTCTAAAGGAAATATGCCCTAGAGGAAATAATAAAGTTATTATTTATTTCCTTATTTCATGATAAATGTTTATTATTCATGCTATAATTGTATTAACCGGAAACTTAGTACATGTGTGAATACATGGACAAAACCTATAGTCCATAGTATGCCTCTACTTAACTAGCTCGTAAATCAAAGATGGTTATGTTTCCTAACCATAGAGATGTGTTGTCATTTGACCATCATCATTAGGAGAATGATCTGATGGACATGACCCATCCGTTAGCTTAGCATTATGATCGTGTTAGTTTCATTGCTACTGCTTTCTTCATGACTTATACAAGTTCCTCAGACTAAGACTATGCAACTCCCAAATACCGGAGGAACACTTTGTGTGCTACCAAACGTCACAATGTAAATGAGTGATTATAAAGTTGCTCTACAGGTGTCTCCGAAGGTGTTTGTTGGGTTGGCATAGATAGAGATTAGAATTTGTCACTCTATGATTCGGAGAGGTATCTCTGGGCCCTCTCGGTAATACTCATCACTATAGGCCTTGCAAGTATTGTGACTAATGAGTTAGTTGCGGGATGAAGTATTACAGAAAGAGTACAGAGACTTGCCGGTATCGATATTGAACTAGGTATTGAGATACTAACGATCGAATCTCGGGCATGTAACATACCGATGAAAAAGGGAACAATGTATGTTGTTATGCGGTTTGACCGATAAAGATCTTCATAGAATATGTAGGAACCAATATGAGCATCCAGGTTCCGCTATTAGTTATTGACGGGAGACGTGTCTTGGTCATGTCTACATAGTTCTCGAACCTGTAGGGTCCCCACGCTTAACGTTCGATGACACTTGGTATTATGAGTTTATGCGATATGGTGTACCCAAGGTAGTTTGGAGTCCCGGATATGATCACGTACATGATGAGGAGTCTCGAAATGGTCGAGACATAAAGATCGATATATTGGAAGAGTATGTTTGGACATCAGAATGGTTTTGGGTGAGCTCGGGCATTTACCGGAGTACTGGGGGATTACCGGAACCCCCCGGGGAGTGTATGGGCCTTATTGGGCCTTACTGGGAGAGAGGAGGAGGCGGCCAGGTGGAGGGCGCGCCCCTCCAAGCCCAATCCGAATTGGGTGGAGGGGGCGCCCCCCTTTCCTTCCCTCTCTCCCCCCTTCCTTCCTCTCCTACTCCAACTAGGGAAGGGGGAATCCTACTGCCACCGGGAGTAGGACTCCCCCATTGGGCGCGCCATGAGATGGCCGACCATCCCCCTCCTCCACTCCTTTATATACGGGGGAGGGGGACACCGCATAGACACACAAGTTGATTGTTTAGCCGTGTGCGGTGCCCCCCTCCACTGTTACACACCTCGGTCATATCGTCATAGTGCTTAGGCGAAGCCCAGCGCCGGTAACTTCATCATCACCATCACCACGCCGTCATGCTGATGAAACTCTGCCTCGACCTTACCTGGATCTAGAGTTCGTGGGACGTCATTGAGCTGAACGTGCGTAGATCGCGGAGGTGCCTTACCTTCGGTGCTAGGATCGATTGGATCGTGAAGACGTATGACTACATCAACCGCGTTGTCATAACGCTTCCGCTTTCGATCTACGAGGGTACGTGGACACACTCTCCCCTCTCGTTGTTATGCATCTCCTAGATAGATCTTGCGTGATTGTAGGAATTTTTTTGAAATTACCGCGTACCCAACAGTGGCATCTGAGCCAGGTCTATGCATAGATGTTATATGCACGAGTAGAACACAAAGAGTTGTGGGCGATAATAGTCATACTGCTTACCGGCATGTCATACTTTGATTCGACGATATTGTTGGATGAAGCGGCTCAGACCGACATTACACATATGCTTACGCGAGACTGGTTCTACCGATGTGCTTTGCACATAGGTGGCTGGTGAGTGTCTGTTTCTCCAACTTTAGTTGAATCGAGTGTGGCTACGCCTGGTCCTTGTTGAAGGTTAAAACAGCACACTTGACAAAAAATCGTTGTTGTTTTGATGCGTAGGTAAGAACGGTTCTTGCTAGAAGCCCGTAGTAGACACGTAAAACTTGCAACAAAGTAGAGGACGTCTACTTGTTTTTGCAGAACTTTCTATGATGTGATATGGTCAAGGCATGATGTGATATAATTTGTTGTATGAGATGATCATGTTTTGTAACTAAGTTATCGACAACTGGCAGGAGCCATATGGTTTTCGCTTTATTGTATGCAATGCAATCACAATATAATTGTTTTACTTTATCACTAAGTGGTAGCGATAGTCGTAGTAACAATAGGTGGCGAGATGACAACGATGCTACGATGGAGATCAAGGTGTCGCACCGGTGATGATGGAGATAATGATGATGCCTCGGTGATGCAGATCATGAGCACAAGATGATGATGGCCATATCATGTCACATATTTTGATTTCATGTGATGTTTATCCTTTATGTATCTTATTTTGCTTAGAACGTCAGTAGCATTATAAGATGATCCCTTACTAAATTTCAAGGTACAAGTGTTCTCCCTGAGTATGCACCGTTGCTACAGTTCATCGTGCCGAGACACCAAATGATGATCGTGTGTGATAAGCTCTACGTTCACATACAACGGGTGCAAGCCAGTTTTGCACACGTAGAATACTCGGGTTAAACTTGACGAGCCTAGCATATGAAGATATGGCCTCGGAACACTGAGACCGAAAGGTCGAGCGTGAATCATATAGTAGATATGATCAACATAGTGATGTTCACCATTGAAATCTACTCCATCTCATGTGATGATCGGACATGGTTTAGTTGATTTAGATCACGTGACACTAGTGCAGAACCGGGCAATAGCACCGGTTCGTAAGGCCCTTTAGTGCCGGTTCCATAACCGGCACTAAAGTGTGGGCACTAAAGCCCCCCCCCCCTTTAGTACCGGTTCAGCACGAACCGGTGCTAAAGGGAAACTACGTGGCACGAGCCAGCTCCAAGGGCCTGGAGCCCTTTAGTACCGGTTGGTGAGACCAACCAGTACTATAAGGTTTGGGGGGTTTTTAGTTTTATGATTTCTTTTTCATTTAATTTTGTGTTTCCATTTTAATTCTTTTTCGTTTGCTGGTATTTTACAATACTACACATTGTACACGTTATGCATATATATATATATATATATATATATATATATATATATATATAGAATTTCTAGTAGAACCAATCATGCATATATATATCATCAATGTCTCACAAACCATCATATTAATTAATTCACACATACACACATGTATAGCTATATACAATTTCTCCTACATATGCATGTTGCCTTCGGAGCCAGTGGCATTAGCCTAATTGGTGCCTTCGGAGCACGATGACAATTGGAAGTGGTTTTCATGAGGGCGGTAGCGGGTAATAGTATTCTCCCTTCGGATTTATGACCTGGTCGAGCAAAAATCCCGCTATTTCCTCTTGAAGTGCTTCTACGCGCTCTGTTTCTAGGAGCTTCGCCTGCACCTCTCTGAACTGTTAAGAAGGAGATCAATATGCATGTATATTAGTTGTGTGACTAGATATCGATAATGGTGTAAAAATTGTGAATAGTGTTTTGACAAGCGTACCCATTCCTGTCTTTGAGATCTGCTTCTTTCGGACGCCATCATGCGAATGTTCTCGCAAACGCAGAATGCACACAGATCAGTCCCCTGCGCCTGCTTCAGGGCCTTTATAAGAATGGAATTTGATCAGATAATAATTAATCAAGCATGATAATTAAAGAGATGGCAGCTAGCTAGCTAGATAGTACTACTTAATTACTTACCTTGGGTCTTCCCCATTGAAGCTTTTTTTTCCATTCGCCTTCCGTGACGCTGATGAACCTTGCCCAAGCCCTGCCCGCTGACAAAGAAAATGAATAAAGGGGTTATTAAATAGTTCATATCATGAAATGACGAACTAAATAGGCCGAGATATATAGTTAATAATGATTGAAATTACCTGTTGACTATCCCAAACAAGATGTTATAGTCAGTTTTTTCTTTGAGTAGTGAGTCCAGTATTTCAACTGTTCCGGCGTCAACTTTAATGATACACAAGACCCAGTGAAATCTACATGCACACACGTTTGCATGTCTTAATTAAGCGGGCATATGTAAGCAAAAACATGTAGCTAGCTAGTAGGCAAAAACAGAGAATTTGTAGTACAAGACAGTGTGACTCACTGGAAGTTGTAAGGAAGTAGTATATCTTCATTGTATTTGAGGCGCTTCAAGAACTCTAGAATGTTGTCCTCCACGGCCTTTTCATGACGTGCATCTATTTTCCATGTGTATTCATTAACGGTGTTTGGGTCAATGAACCCAATGCCATAGCGTCCACCTTTTCTCATTTCATACATCTTCATCCTGCATATAATACCACAGAAAAGAATATAGTGAGGATAATTACAGGTAATGATTGATCAAAACGATCACTACAGCTAGCTTGAGACTTAAATTATAGAAAGAAATCACTTCCAGACAACAGCAACTGACGATAGATTTGTCGAGTGCGTCTTGATTGTATAACTGAAACAGTTCAGAATACTCAACGGACACAGCTTTCTCATGGTAGTAATGCTCCTTCTTGACATTCACCATGAGGGACAATCGATCGGAAATCTTGGTAATGTTCATGTACCATTCATGCAATTTATACATTCTCGTTGGGAGGTTCTTGACCTTGTCTGGCTCGACCAAAGGTTGGCCCCGGACATATTTCCGTTTTATTTCATCCTCTCTAAGCACAGATATGGGCTCGATCTCGAGGAGTTGTCCAACAGTGATTTTGAGAACTTCAGCCTGCATTATATGCTCCTCCGTTATTACCACATTGCCCACCTCAGGAACGTAAACTATTTGCCCACAATAATATTGGGCGCGCATACTGTCACGTGTTGTTGGCACAACAAGCTAGGGGATCGATTGCGCCGCCTGTTCTCCCAGCTGGTGGTTGAGCCATACGAATGAAGTGGTCAATCGTTTCCTCAGGCACTTTCTCCCTTGGCGGCGCTGGCGGTTTCGGTGCAAAATGGGCTTCCACCTCGGACTTTGATATGGCTGTGATTTCCTCCTCGGACCTGTCATAAGCCCTCTGCGGAAGAGGCGTGAGGCTTGGACCATATTTATATCGCTTGCCTCCGCCTGTTCTTCCTGTACTACCTCGACTCATACCGCTACGCACCATAGCTGCGGGGTGTCTCTTCTGTGATTGCTGAGACGGCGGAGACGGCTGACGAGGCTGAGTTGGACGAGGAGTGGCCGCCTGAAGCTGTGCCGGACTTGGAGGAGGAGTGGCCTGAGGTTGTGCCGGACTTGGAGGAGGAGTGGACGTCTGACGCTGTGGCGGACTTGGAGGAGGAGGAGTGGCCTGAAACTTTGCCGAACTTGGAGGAGGAGTGGCCTGACACTTTGCCGGACTTGATGGACTTGCAGGAGCGGGAGACTGCTGACTCGGTGGCGGACTTCGACGAGGAGTCGGCTGACGCGGTGTCGGTGGCCTTCGAAAGATGATGCAATCCTTTTTCCATAGGATGATACGATGTTTGGCGTCTCCGAGAAAGCGCTCGTCGTCACCTCCAGGATAGTCAAGCTCTAGCTCCGAATATGGGCCCACCACCTCATCAACCAAGACACGAGCATAGCCCGCTGGAATCGGGTTGCAATGGAAGGTTGCCTCAGGGGGATTTGTAAAAGCAACGGCGTCCGCCACCTTCATGGATATGTTCTTCATTTTGACGTGTAGCTCGCAGCTAGTGTTCTCCGTGATGTCATCCACGGGGTATCTACCCAGCATTGCGTCGTCCGGGGCGGAACAAACGCTGCTTCTCGGCATGGATGGGGCGGTGCTATCCAATGCTGGATCATTCGCTAGCTGCTGCAGCTGCTGAGACCCCCTTTGCTGGGTAAGTGAGTCGATCTGCTCCTGCTGCCACTGGAATTTGACTACCAATTCCGCTTGACTTGCTTCTAGGCCTTGAAGGCGTTCATAGTCCCGCTTCCTCTACTCCTCCTCCATCTTCCTCTTCTTCTCCTCCGCAATCTTCTTTCTCGCACGGGTTCTGTAGTCGGTGTTCCAGTCTGAAAACCCCTCATACCACGGAATAGCGCCCTTGCCTCGTGTTCTTCCTGGGTGTTCAGGATTTCCCAGGGCATGCGTAAGCTCGTCGTTCTCTCTGTTGGGCTCGAACACCCCCGATCGTGCCTCTTCTATTGCAACAAGTATCGCATCGTCGGCTCCCTTCAGACTTGCCCTCATCGAAACATTGCCTGTCTTCGGGTCCAACTCCCCTCCATGCGCATAGAACCAAGTCCTGACCCTGGGGGCCAGCTCTTAGTAACCGGAGTGGCACCTGCATCCTCCATCTCTTTCTCAGACTTATCCCACTTAGGCATTGCCACCGCATAGCCACCTGGCCCCAGCTTATGGAACTTATCCTTTTTTCGGCATTCTTCTTGTTTATTCTCGACCGTTCCTTAGCTAATTCCGAATCCTTGAATTTCATGAAATCGTCCCAATGAGCATGTTGGTTCTCTAGTGTTCCCTCGAATACTGGAGTCTTCCTTCCTCCCTTGTCGTACTTGTCCCATTCGCAATTCTTGTGGTTCTTGAATGCAACCGCCATCTTCCTAAGAGCTGCGTTGTCGGTGTCAAAACCGGCGGATCTTGGGTAGGGGGTCCCGAACTGTGCGTCTAGGCGGATGGTAACAGGAGACAAGGGACACGATGTTTTACCCAGGTTCGGGCCCTCTTGATGGAGGTAAAACCCTACGTCCTGCTTGATTGATATTGATATTGTGGATGTTTACAAGAGTGGATCTACCACGAGATCAAGGAGGCTAAACCCTAGAAGCTAGCCTATGGTATGATTGTAATGGTTGTTGTTGTGTCCTACGGACTAAAGCCATCCGGTTTATATAGACACCGGAGAGGGCTAGGGTTACATAGAGTTGGTTACAATAGTAGGAGATCTACGTATCCGTATCACCAAGCTTGCCTTCCACGCCAAGGAAAGTCCCATCCGGACACGGGACGAAGTCTTCAATCTTGTATCTTCATAGTCTTGGAGTCCGGTCGATGATGATGATAGTCCGGCCGATGATAGTTCGACTGATGATGGTAGTCCGGCTATCCGCACACCCCCTAATCCGGGACTCCCTCAGTAGCCCCCGAACCAGGCTTCAATGACGATAAGTCCAGCGTGTGTGTAGTCTTCAGCGTTGCAAGGAGGGTTCTCCTTCAAGTTCTACGTACCTGCCGAACAGTGTCCGGCTTCCTCATCAATGTTGCGCGTCTTGGCTTCCACGCCCAATAATGGCCTTCCTCCACGCGTCGCACGAATGTGAAAAGCCAGGGTGTATTTTATGTTTTACCCCCTAGTTGTGCGAATAATCTGCCTATAAGGGAGGCAAGAATCCAGATCCAAATCGCCATCTTCCTCCCGCAAATACTCATCGGAGCGCTTTCGACCAAGAATCCATTCCATCATGGACCGTCAACGCGGCTCCTCTTCTCGCGCTCCCAGCCCTTTACCAGGAGATTGGAGGAGATGCTCTGTTCCGCACAACGAGCTGGTGAAGCTCCAAGCGGGGGGATATCTCCCTCCGGCCTTTATGGTTCCGGTTCGAGCCGGGCTAGCCACCTACAAAGGTGGGAAGCAAGCGGAGGTTACCCCAAGTCCCAACAAAGGGGAGCGGGTATGCTTCGTCCCCTATCTGATAAGGGGGCTCGGATTTCCTGTACATCCATTCCTCCGCGGGCTCCTGGAGTTCTACGGACTCCAGCTTCATCACCTCACGCCCGCCTCAATCCTGCACATTGCGGGTTACGTAGCTCTTTGCTAGCTATTCCTGGGCGTCGAGCCCCATTTCGCGCTGTGGAAGAGGTTGTTCTGCCTTGTAGCCCGCTACGAGGGGTCCATATATCAAGTGGGCGGTGCCGAAATATGGCGTATTGCCGGGACCGGATATCCATCCGGAACCCCTAAGAAGGCGTCCGAAGACTGGCCTTCAGGATGGTTTTATATAGAAGATGCTCCGCTGCCGGACCCTGTTCGGATCGGCCTCCCGGAGTTCAGCAATGCTTCTCTGAAGAAACGCCTTAGTTGGCGTCTGTGGAGCCCCCAATTGGAGGAAGACAAGAGCGTCCATTATTTGATGGGCCGAATAAGGTTACTGGCCCATTCCGGGTTGACCATGATTGGAGTTATGGCAACATGCATTATGCGGGGGGTGCAGCCACTACAATACAGGGGCCACCCCATGTGGGATTTCAACGGGGAGGATGATGCCACCCGTCATGGCCGTAAAGGGCCGGATTCGGTCGAAGACCTAGTGACGATCCTGTCCGGCCTGTATAAGGGGGAGAAGGAGGATTTCCTTCGGACGAACCCATTAAATGGGTTCTCCATGAATAATCCCCGGCCTTGGGTAAGCGAACATTCTGCGTGCCCGACCCATGCTTTTTGAAACTTAAGTTTCTTATATTGTGTTTTTCCTTCGACGCAGGAACTGCGCCGGATCGTGGAGGACATGCTAAGTCCAGCTCCGCAACCCGAGGATCCAGAGAGATCCCGGGATCCGGCCTCCGAAGAAGATCCGGACATAAAGGTGGAGCTAATCGACGGGGTGTTCCACCAGCTCAGCATGGACAATGCCTTAGTCGCCATCACGGCCGACTATCCCGGACTATATCCGGCTTCCCAGGTGATTGCGACCGAAGTCCTGACACCGTCATTCCTTCCTTGCTTATTTCTGACCACCGTATATGATGGCGCCGTGCAGGAGGCGCCCCTAGGGCGAGAAGCCGAGCCCGCGGTGGCTGACCAACAAAGGCCAGTCCGGACCAGTAGAGGAGCGCGGTGCGGACTGAAACGTCGCCGCAAAGGTGTAGCTCACAATTCATTATTTAGAGCAACGTTCCTAGGAAGCGTTTGAGTGCTCATGACTTTTGTAGGGAAAAAAGCGCCCGCCGGACTGCGGGCGTGGAGGTTGCCAATCCAACCTCTACCAGCCAGGCTCCAGCACCTGGTCTGGAGGGGGAGGCTTGCGCAAGGCGCGAGCCGGACGTTCCTCCGACGGAGGATGCCGACAGACTGTCCGCCACCAAGTCTGAGGTGGAGAGTGCCATGAATCACAGGCGCCGCCGGACAGTATTTCGTGACGCGTGCTTCTCCCCCGAGGCGTTGAATGCCTTTAACGCGGGGGACGCGCACCTTCGTGCTGCTCAAGATGGTTTTACCAGAGCCACGGAGCAGTATGTAAAAGACATACGGGTAAGAGAATTTAATAGTTGTATATGCCAGTAGCCCCCAAGACTTAAAGTAGTTATATTAACTGATCTAAGGATCATATGAAACGTAGGATCTTACCGAGAAGAATACCCAACTGTCTCAGGAGCTGCAGGAGTGCAAGGCCCAACTTGAGGCCGCACTCTTTGGCGCAGGAGGAAACACAAGGACCTCTCCTGGTAACGCATTATTTTAGAAAGATAAGTAGCGTTTGGCCTTTGCGCAAGTCTAAAAAATGACGTTGCAGGTGCTGCCGGACAAGATCCGAACATGCAAGAACTTCTGCGCCAACTGAAGGCCGGCGAGAGGGTGCTGCATAAGGTGCAGCATGAAAGGAACAAGCTCCAGGATGCCCATGCCCAGCTTGGAGAAGACCTGAAAGGCGTTCGGGCCGAGCTGTCGGGCTCCGTTAAGGAGAATCAGCGGCTTTGTCGTGGCATCTATAGTAAGTGCTTGAGTGAACTCCTTTGAAAAGAAGAGTTCGGCGAGGAAGTCGATTTGACAGAATATGTCTGCAGGTATACTCACAGGTCGCCCTGCGGAGGAGATGCCCGTAACAACGGGTGATCAACTTCCCGAATTGTTGCAACTGATCGAACGAGTTCGGCAGGCAATGAGCGGCGTCATACAGGCTTTATGGCCAACCTTCTCCTTACCCGAGGGTCTTGGGGAGCTTGCGGAGAAGCTTCAGGGAGTGCGGCAGCGCTTCCATTTATGGCAGATTTCGGCCTGCCGCCAAGGTGCCAGGGAGGCCTGGGCCATGGTAAAGACGCGGTACAAGAAGGCGGATCCCAACCACATGGCCGAAGTCGGACCTGTGGGGCCCGATGGGAAGGAGATCCCTGTGAGTTTAGTATACGGCCAAGTAGAGTTGGCCGCTAAATTTTCCCAACAGGACTGTAGATTAGACAACCTGTTAGACGGGATTGAGGAAGAATACAATCAGTCGATTTGACAATGTATTATAAAATGACATATAAAATGCCTTCTAGCCGGATTGTAGATCGTTTGTCTTTGCCGACCTTTTCGCTTCGACCTCGGGACCCTAGAGTCCGGAGTGTGTCCAAATACCTTCTCAGTTATGAAACAACCGGGGTATGCATGGAGACCAGGCGTAGGGGTCATTAGTGCTTTATCAGACAAGTGCCCAACTAGTTATGTTATATTACATGGGTAGTAAGAAACATCTTCCAGGGAGAATAGTTCCGTTAAGGGTTCCTTTCCTCTGGGGGTGGCATGCCCTAAAGTGCATGTCCGGACTGCGAAAAAAGCAGAAAAACATCTGGGGTCAGATAAATAAGTGGATAAAAACCATCTTTTAAGTCACCGACCGAATATTCCCTTAAGAACGCTAGCTTTCGGCTTCACCCAGTCTGAGGTACAGATCCGGCTGACCCGGCAGTAACAATCACAGAGGTGCTCCTTTTACCTCCTAGCCGAACAATCGGGAATGTAGGGGTAAGCACAGGAGCCAGGCAACCCAGCTTGGCCAAAACTTAAGTCATATCGATGCATATAATGGTGAATAAAAGGTACATGTGGAGGCTTGACACATGTGCTGGGCATGAAGCCCTTATAATTAAGCTTCTGGTAAAGAAGCCCCCAGGTATAATGAGTGCGGATAGCACATCAATTGCGCGCGAACGATGCGCAAGTAGGCCTTTTAAGGCTTTGATGAATAGGGTTCAGAAGAAAAGGATAAACAAAAGGCAGCTGAAGTAAAAAAAATGGACGGGGGGAAAGGGACGAACTCTTAGTCCGGCGCTAGGCATAGAATCTTCGGAGGCGGGCTGCGTTCCATGGGTTCGGCTCGAGTCGGTTATCCGACGCATTTCATAGACGGTATGCTCCGCCGGTCAAGACTTTATCAATGATGAAGGGGCCTTCCCATTTGGGCTTGAGCTTGTCCTTTTTCTTGTCCGGCAGGCGTAGAACCAGTTCGCCAACGTTGTAAGTCTTGGCCCATACTTCTCTGCTTTGGTATCTTCGAGCCTGCTGCTGATAAAATGCAGAACGAGCCTTGGCGACATCGCGTTCTTCCTCCAATGCGTCCAAGCTGTCCTGCCGATCCAACTCGGCTTCTCTTTCTTTGTACATGCGCACTCGAGGTGAGTCATGAATTATGTCGCAGGGCAAAACTGCTTCTGCGCCGTATACCATAAAAAATGGTGTGAATCCGGTAGTACGGTTAGGCGTTGTCTGCAGCCCCCAGAGTACGGAGTCGAGCTCCTCTACCCAGTGCGTGTCAGATTTCGTAAGGGACCGCACTAGTCTGGGTTTGATACCGCTCATTATTAGACCATTTGCTCGTTCCACTTGATCGTTGGTTTGAGGATGATAGACTGAAGCGTAATCGAGCTTGATGCCCCTATTTTTGCACCATGATTTAACCTCATCGGCCGTGAAGTTCGTGCCGTTATCGGTGATGATGCTGTGGGGGACACCATAATGGTGTACTACCCCAGATATAAAGTCTATCACTGGTCCGGACTCTGCCGTTTTAACTGGCTTGGCCTCTATCCATTTGGTGAATTTATCCACCATGACCAATAGGTACCTTTGCTTGTGGGTTCCCCCTTTAAGTGGTCCAACCATGTCAAGCCCCCAGACCGCGAACGGCCAGGTAATGGGTATAGTTTTGAGGGCGGTGGGTGGCATCTGGCTCTGATTAGCAAAGAGCTGACAACCGACGCATCTTCGGACTAAGTCCTGAGCATCTGCCCGGGCCGTCGGCCAATAAAATCCTGTACGGGATGCCTTTCCTACATGGGCCCGGGCTGCGGCATGGTGTCCGCCTAGTCCGGCGTGAATTCCAGCCAGAAGGTCTCGCCCTTCCTCTTCGGAGATACACCTTTGAAGGACTCCGATTGTGCTTTTCTTATAGAGTTCTCCCTCATGGACCTTGTAGGCTTTAGATCGCCGGACTACGCAGCAAGCCTCATTATGGTCTTCGAGGAGTTCCTGCCTAAGCAAGTAGGCCAGGAACGACTCTGTCCATGGGGCGATTACTGCCATTATGTCGTGAGATGAGGGTGTTGTTTCGTCGGCTGGATCGCCGGTTATGTCAGATTGTTCTGCGGCTACCTCCGGTTTGTTATTTCCGGACTCCTCTTCCCATAGTACGGATGGCTTGAACAGCCGTTCCAGGAAGATATTTGGAGGGACAGCGTCACGTTTTGCGCTGATGCGTGCCAATACGTCGGCCGCTTGGTTATTATCTCTGGCTACGTGGTGGAATTCAAGTCCTTCGAACCGAGTTGACATTTTAAGGACGGCGTTGCGATAGGCTGCCATTTTTGGATCCTTGGCGTCAAAGTCTCCATTTACTTGGGATATTGCAAGGTTTGAGTCCCCGCGCACCTCTAGGCGTTGGATGCCCATGGAGATTGCCATTCGGAGGCCATGTAAGAGGGCCTCGTATTCGGCTGCGTTGTTGGAGTCCGTGTACATTATCTGGAGTACGTATTGGACTCTGTCCCCGGTTGGGGACGTTAGTACGATGCCAGCCCCCAATCCGGCCAACATTTTGGAGCCGTCGAAATGCATAATCCAATTGGAGTATGCACCGTACTCTTTAGGGAGTTCGGCTTCAGTCCACTCAGCGACAAAGTCAGCCAAAACTTGCGACTTTATAGCTCGCCGGGGTTTGTAAGTTATGTCGAATGGTAAGAGCTCAATGGCCCATTTTGCAATCCTGCCCGTTGCGCCGCGGTTATTTATAATGTCATTTAGGGGTACTTCGGAGGCCACTGTTATCGAACACTCTTGAAAGTAGTGTCGGAGCTTCCGGGATGCCATGAACACAGCATACGCTATCTTTTGATAGTGCGGGTAACGGGACTTGCAGGGGGTTAAAACAGTGGATACGTAGTACACTGGTTTTTGAAGAGGGAATTTATGCCCTTCTGTCTCTCGTTCTACGACGAGCACCGCGCTTACTACTTGATGTGTTGCCGCGATGTATAACAACATAGGTTCACCCAGGTTGGGCGCAGCCAGGACGGATTCGTTGCCAATATGGTCTTTATTTCTTCGAGTCCGGCAGTGGCAGCATCCGTCCACTCGAAGTGTTTGGTGTGCCTGAGAAGGCGATAGAGGGGCAATGCCTTTTCTCCTAGGCAGGAGATAAAGCGGCTGAGAGCCGCCACACATCCAGTCAATTTCTGGATCTGTTTGAGGTTTTTTGGAATTTCCAACTGCGATAGGGCTCAGATCTTGGCCGGATTTGCTTCAATTCCTCTACCGGATACAATGAAGCCCAAGTGCTTTCCGGCTGGTACGCCGAAAACGCATTTTTCCGGATTCATCTTGATGTCATATGCTCGGAGGTTGTCGAATGTGACCCTCAAGTCGTCTACTAGAGTTTCGACGTGTTTAGTTTTGACGACTACGTCGTCTACGTATGCCTCTACTGTTTTGTCGACCTGGGTAGCCAGACATGTCTGAATCATGCGCTGATATGTTGCGCAGGCGTTTTTAAGTCCGAAGGGCATCGTGTTGAAGCAGAATGGTCCATATGGAGTAATGAACGCCGTTGCGGCTTGATCCGCTTCTGCCATCTTGATTTGATGATAGCCGGAGTATGCGTCCAGGAAGCACAATGAATCGTGCCCTGCAGTGGCATCGATGATTTGGTCGATGCGGGGGAGGGGGAAGGGATCCTTTGGGCAGGCTTTATTTAGGTCTTTGAAATCGACACATAGGTGCCAGGATCTGTCCTTCTTTGGTACCATTACCAGGTTTGCTAGCCAATCCAGATGTTTGATATCTCTGATGAATCCGGCTTCCAATAGTTTGGCTAGTTCTTCTCCCATTGCCTATCTTTTGGGTTCGGAAAATCGTCGAAGAGCCTGTTTGACTGGCTTGAACCCTTTTAGGATGTTTAGGCTATGCTCTGCCAGCCTACGAGGGATGCCTGGCATATCTGAAGGATGCCAGGCGGAAATGTCCCAATTTTCCCGAAGGAATTCTCGCAGCACGGCGTCTACATCAGGGTTCAACTGTGCCCCGATGGAGGCCGTCTTTGTCGGGTCCGTTGGGTGGACCTGGAATTTTATAATTTCGTCCGCTGGTTTAAAGGAGGTGGACTTGGATCTCTTATCGAGTATCACGTCGTGCGCGCGGTGAGTTCCTTTGTCGCTAGGGCTTCGGATAGTGCCTCCAGGGCTAATGCGGTTGTTTTGTTTTCGGCGCGGAGTGCTATGTCCGGATCACTAACGAGAGTGATTATCCCGCTGGGCCCAGGCATTTTGAGCTTCATGTACCCGTAATGGGGTACGGCTTGGAAGATCGTGAACGCCTCTCGTCCTAATATAGCGTGGTATCCGCTGCTGAGCGGGACCACTTGGAACGTGATTTCTTCGGACCTGTAATTGTCCGACGAGCCGAACACCACATCGAGTGTGATTTTTCCGGTGCAGCGTGCTTCCCGGCTAGGGATTATTCCTCTGAAGGTTGTGCTGCTTCGCTCAATGCGGCTCCAGTCTATTTCCATTTTTTGAAGAGTTTCCTCGTAAATGAGGTTCAATCCGCTGCCACCATCCATGAGTACCTTGGTAAGTCGAAAACCGTCCACTATTGGACTAAGGACCAATGTGGCTGGTGCTCGGGCTGTTCGGAATTTAGGTTCGTCGCTGGCGTTGAAGGTGATGGCCGCGTCGCTCCAAGGATTTGTTGTTGCTACTTGGTAGACTTCGGCAAGGCTGTGGATCGTTCGTTTTCGCATATTGTTTGATGCGAAAGTCTCGAATACGGTTGATACCGTACCGGTATTGTTGGTGTGGTTTCGCGGGGCTAGAAGCTCCTCGCCGCTTTTGGCCACCTGCCGTAATATCCAGCATGCACGAAGGCTATGTGTTGGGGTGGCGCCCTTGGTACTGTGAATTGTACAGGGTTTGCTGAGCCATCCCTCCAGTACGGTTCCGTTCCCTTTGAGGGGCTTCTGTTTTTTGGTTCTTGTACTTGGTGCCTGAGTGTAATGCACCCTTTTGTTGCGGACTGGGGCTATGTTCGGGGCCGGATTATCCCAAAACCTATCTTCGGTTTTCCGGAAACTTTCTATGGCACAGTACTTTCGCACTATGTGTGACGCCCTGATAATCATGCTACAGTAATCCCAAGCTAATGATGCCACGTCACCTCCATTTCTGTGATTAAACTCACGTTTATTCGAACCCGATTCAAATTCAAATTTAAAACATAGGCAAACAACAAAAGTTTCCAAACTTTAAAGCTAAAATGTTCGGAGTGAACTAAATAATGCAGCGGTAATTATGGTGGAGAAACCAAACTTTGATAAAGTGTTTAAAGGCTCTAAGATAATTAAAACAGTAGTTAAAACAGTTAAATACATGCCTATTGAATTTTATAAAATATTAAACTATTTTATTTTCGGTTGGGAATTAAGGTGGCAGTAGTATATTTATAAATACAAATTTAGGTGCTAGTGTTTTTATAAAACTATAATAAAAGGGAACTTAAAATAAAACAGAAAAGAAAATATAAAAGAGAAAAACTAAACACACACAAAAAAAAAGGGAAAAGGAACCCCCCTAGCTGGGCCTTGACCCAGCAGGCTACTGGGCCGCCAGGCCGGCCCAACCGCGCCCGCTACTACTCCCCACCGGGAGCCAGAAACCCTAGCCCCTCTCCCCCACTACCCCGACCCCCACTCTCGCTCGCTCCCCCACTCCCCCCGATTTCTAGATCGGGGCTAACCACCCCCT
>NC_041389.1:28793947-28799159 GCF_002162155.2 Triticum dicoccoides | reverse complement strand
GACCCAGGAAAGTGTGTCCGGCCAAATGGGATCGAGCGTGTTGGGCTATGTGGTGCACCCCTGCAGGGAAGTTAATCTATTCGAATAGCCGTGATCTTCGGTAACAGGACGACTTGGAGTTGTACCTTGACCTTATGACAACTAGAACCGGATACTTAATAAAACACACCCTTCCAAGTTCCACAGACAACCCGGTGATCGCTTTTCCGCAGGGCGACGAGGAGAGGATCGCCGGGTAGGATTATGCTATGCGATGCTATTGGAGATGCTGCTTGGAGATGCTACTTGGAGATGCTACTTGGAGGACTACAATCTACTCTCTTCTATATGCTGCAAGACGGAGGCTACCAGAAGCGTAGTCTTCGACAGGATTAGCTATCCCCCTCTTATTCTGGCATTCTGCAGTTCAGTCCACCGATATAGCCTCCTTACACATATACCCATGCATAAGTAGTGTAGCTCCTTGCTTGCGAGTACTTTGGATGAGTACTCACGGTTGCTTTTCTCCCTCTTTTCCCCTTTCCCTTCTACCTGGTTGTCGCAACCAGATGCTGGAGTCCAGGAGCCAGACGCCACCGTCGACGACGACCCCTACTACACCGGAGGTGCCTACTACTACGTGCTTCCCGCTGATGATGACCTGGAGTAGTTTAGGAGGATCCCAGGCAGGAGGCCTGCGCCTCTTTCGATCTGTATCCCAGTTTGTGCTAGCCATCTTATGGCAACTTGTTTAACTTATGTCTGTACTCAGATATTGTTGCTTCCGCTGACTCGTCTATGATCGAGCACTTGTATTCGAGCCCTCGAGGCCCCTGGCTTGTATTATGATGCTTGTATGACTTATTTTATTTGTAGAGTTGTGTTGTGATATCTTCCCGTGAGTCCCTGATCTGGATCGTACACATTTGCGTGCATGATTAGTGTACGGTCAAATCGGGGGCGTCACAAGTTGGTATCAGAGCCAACTGCTTGTAGGAATCCCCCTTCCAACTCCTTGGCCGAAGTCGAGTCTAAACTTTACAAAACTTTTACTAACATGGCTGTGCGGCCCATGGGCCCACGTCGCCATCGGGAGGTATTAGGATCTTTTATTCCTCGACCTTTACTCTGGGATTCTGAACCCTCTTCTATTCGGGTTAAACGATTTTTACTAAAAACTAACTTTAGGTTCTCGAAAATACTTCTCCCGGACAGCCCCTTCAGTCCAGATGGTCACCGACTGCACCAGAAGATTTCGGAGATACTCTTTGATATTCTCTCGAGACTTTGTGCCCATCACTTTTGCTATTCCCGACCACCGATAAATCCTTATGGATAACTACTTACACTTGCCATTCTTACGATCATTCCCCATTGTTCTTGTTATTACAAGATACCCGAAGTTTTCTCTATTGTTCCGAGAATACTTCGTGCCTACTGCCTAGCAGTTCTTTGCCACATGAATACCCCTTCAAATAAATCGCCGCACTTGTCAAGTATCCGCTCATCCCTAGTTGTTCATGTGTTTCACAAGAGTCTTCGAAATAATATTCGATCTTCCGAAAATCCTTTGGGGCCTTAGGCTCTTGAAATTCTTGCTTGCTTGCATTATGGATAATCCCATAAGTCTCATAGTCATATTGACATTCCTTGTCATTACCATTTTGAGTCTGTTGACTCAATATGTTGGCGAATACACGCAACCATCATTGATCCTTATAAATTACTTTTCTGGCTGAGCTGCCATTCTTTTAACTGGAATTGGTTCTCGACCAACGTCTTTGATTGTACCCTAAGGCTATTCAACTTATCCACCCCTAATCAGAGCATTGCTTCTGACCCCTTGATTTGGGAATCATAATTCCTTTGCATTTGACAATTGAGTTAGTCAGTTGTTTCTATAATCCGGTGCACTTGCATTCCTTCTTCCTTTGATAGAGTAACGATACCCACACCAGCTCCGTTGTGGACCATCGGTTCCTTTGTTGGATTTTATGTCCTTCATAATTAATCACCTTGTGAGCTCTTTCCCCTGATACATAATGCCTTTGGTACCTTGTATCCTCTGCTTGACCAACAATGCTCTACTTTCGAGCTTGTATTAATTACCCCGAAGTTTGTGGTATATGTTCGTAAGATGCCCAGATGGGTTGAACCTATGCCTTCCTTAATATGTGTGGGCTCGAAAGTTTTCACGAGTCTTACTCTTCTGATATTTTGCCAGATAAAATTTCAACACTACAACTTCATTGAACGCGAGAAGTGAATGAAAGGTTGTGCATTGGGGAAGTGGGAGTCGACCTTGAACTTTGTGTTCATGCCCATGGACACGATACACATCTTCTCATCGAAGCTTCTTTTAAAATTAATTATTCCATTGATATAAGATCATCTTATATCTGGAATCTGGCCTTTTTGCAATCTTGGTTCCGACCATGTTCTCCTTTAAATACCATTTCTCGTGCAAATTTAAGCACTTGTCTTCTGCAGAGCAATGCCCCAGTCCAACCTCTACTTCGATCTGACATCGAGTATTACCCCATGGTATCTCGAGATTATCTTGGAACTGCATAACTTCCTATGAGTTCTTCATCAAGTACTACATACTCACTGATTCCCATTTTTCACGGGCTCTGAGTTATTAAACACTCAAAGACACCGATAACTGAACCGAGTCCGCTCTACGGTTCAACAACTCTTTAGTAAGCTTCTATAAATACGAGTTTGTACCCGATCACGCCATTCCTAGCCTGTTTGGCTATATCATTGTCGTGACGATTCTAACTGTGCTACATGGTCCTTATTCTCGGAGCACCAATTTTCGACGATGAACTAACCTTACGTCGATCCTCATCGTCATACCCTTTCACCTTAAACAACAAGCTTGAGTTTGAGTTTGTGTCGTAACTGTGGTTCCAATAACCTCTTGCTTCATCATTCCTTTGACTTGATGTCGTCGCTGATTGACTACATCTGCATGAAATCTCTCGACAATTGTGTCGTGATCATCATCAACCTTATGAGCTCTTCCAGGAATTCAATTAAATTCATGATGGGTAATACCATCCTTGCCCCTCGATGATTCCTGTTCTCCTCGACCACTTTATTGCCTTCCGTTCAACACAACTTGTTCGCGTTTTGTGTAAACCTTGAGGTCACTGCTACCCAGCAGTTGATCTTCCTTACCTCGGAAGTATTACCATCACTTTTTGTCAAGAATGTGGTGAGAATTTCACCACCTCTTAATAATTCTTGATATCTTAATACTTCTTGCCATCTTCGTTCATTCCTTGGTCCCCGTATTGTTTTCAACCGGAATACCGACAATGGAGCTATGACTTGTGAAATCAAAACTTCTAGCAACCCTATTGCTTTGAAGTGAATGGGCGATAGTTCATTCTAAGTCTTTCGATAATTGAATCACCATTCTAACATCGACCGTGCAACCCAACCCATATTTCGGGTGCACCGTTCAACCAATGTTTAATTATGTATGTTTTCCTCGAGCATGTCCCATTATATCATTTGATCTAACAAATGTCATCCTCTTGTTCACATTATCGTGGAAATCCATCCATTTGGAATTCTCGATGAATTGTCGCTGAGCCCATCAGCCACCTCCTCATCCCCTCCTTGGTTTAATGATGAACTATTGCTTCAGAAACCCGCTCCCATAGTTCATTTCCCGAGAATCTTGCAATGTCATTTCGTCGATTTGTGTTGCACCTTTTCCTCTCGGACCCCTTGAGTCTGAGGTATCATGACACCAATTGGATATGAATCTCGGTCAGATATGATGGATGGGACAACTTTCCAAGAGTTATGATATTGATCCTTTGATGACCCAGTAACATGATGTCATGCCTAGCACCCCCCCCCCCCGGCTGGAGGACCTATCATTATAGATTCCTTTTCAGCAAGGTTATCCATTCACCCATGAGGAAATTGTAAGACTTATTCTACAAGTTGTTCCTGATGGATCCTTCGTGTTTCCAAAGTCTGATCTTCACCTGAAGACCATGTCACTGCTATCTCGAAGCATGTCAATGGTACTCCGATTTTCAACAGGCACGTTTGAAGCACGATGCTATATTTTAATTATCAATTATCCTAACACCGTTGTATGAGTAATATCATGAGATTCCTCCCCCCTTACCTAAATGGTTTTCTACTTTATATCCTGTCATGGATATCTTGCTCTGCTTGTCCTTGGGAAGGATATACCCTCGAAATATGTGTTTAAACATATTTTCCTTTCCATTGTTCTGTTTAATCTGATGATCATATTTTCCTTCCATTGGTTTGTTTAAACCTTTTCTATGATCTATATGATATAAGCAATAATAATCCACTGCTTGTGCAAACACCTCGATGTACAACTCTGTCAGTAAGACCTTGTTACTACTGTTGATGACTTCCGGTAACCGCCGATGGACGAGAACTTTGCCTATTGGTCCGCCTCGTTCAACGAGCAGGAAAATAGTTCTCTTCGTCCCTCGCCCTTGGTATCGATGTTGTTGCCGACATAACTAACAGACTACCCTCTGACCTGCCTTGCTATCGTGACCGTGCAAGATGTCAGCCCCCTTCCTACTTTTAACCCACATGGTGGGCCCATAACCCACAGGTCCACTGGATCGGAACCTGACTCTCCTATACACCCTCATGTTTCCAAAGTTATTCCTCGCGCGTGGACTCGTATGAAATTCATGAGCCACCTACCGATGAGATCATCAATTCTGGTATCAGACGCAATACTTATTCTCGTTGCTCTGAACCACTTTCACCTTTTGACTAGGCATTGAACGATTGCCTGGCTGCCTGAAACTTCTTATTGTACCTTCCAACTTTACTCTCGATGTATTTTATATGTTCAACTCGAGAGATAATCTTATGCTCCTTCATGGGTTAACCCCCAGGTTGTATCCCTCACAAGCATTCTGTCGTAGTCAAGCTGCCCCTTACCTAGTCGTAAGTACGTTGGAGATCCTGAAGCAAAGGAAGCAAAGGACGACATCACCATGATGACCTGAATCAGAGAAATGAAGATGTCAATGTAATGGATCGACCTCTTCAAGAAGAGCAACCAAGACTGAGAAGATTCGTTAGGATTTCGTAACCAGACCTTCCCCCTTATACCCCCTCTTAAATCTCGGGACGAGATTTCTTGTAGTGGAGGAGAATTGTGACGCCCTGATAATCATGCTACAGTAATCCCAAGCTAATGATGCCA
>NC_041389.1:28748590-28792053 GCF_002162155.2 Triticum dicoccoides | reverse complement strand
AATAATTAAATTAATTAATTAATTAAGGAATTAATTAAGTTAATTAATTGTAATTAAATTAACCTAATCACTAATTAACATAATTAATTGTTAGTTAATTAAATCAGTGTACGACGAACGGGACCCACCTGTCAGGTTGACCAAGTCAACTGCTGACGTCATGCTGACATCATGATGACGTCAGCAGACACTATTCTGGATAATGTTGATTAAATTAATTAAATAAATCCTAAAAATGATTTAAATCTTTTAAAATTAATATAAGGTAAACCGTAGCTCGGATCGAAAAACTTTGTACATGAAAGTTGCTCAGAACGACGAGACGATTCCGGATACGCAGTCCGTTCGTCCGCCACACCCCCCTAACCTATCGAACCCGCAACTTTCCCCCTCCGGCTCCTCTGCCCGAAAACGCGAAACACCGGGAATACTTTCCCGGATGTTTTCCCCCCTTCACCGGTATCACCTACTACCGCGTTAGGGCACACCGAACACCGCGTATTGCCTTGTTATATTCTGTGATGCTTTGTTTGCTCTGTATTCATTATTTCTTCCCCCTCTTCTCTCCGGTAGACTACGAGACCGACGCCGTTGCTGCCCAGTTCGACTACGGAGTTGACAACCCCTCTCTCTTGCCAGAGCGACCAGGCAAGCCCCCCCCCCTTGATCACCAGATATCGCCTATTCTCCTCTATACTGCTTGCATTAGAGTAGTGTAGCATGTTACTGCTTTCCGTTAATCCTATTCTGATGCATAGCCTGTCATTGCTGCTACAGTCATTGATACCTTACCCGCAATCCTAAATGCTTAGTATAGGATGCTAGTTTATCATCATTGGCCCTACATTCTTGTCAGTCTGCCTTGCTATACTATCGGGCCGTGATCACTTGGGAGGTGATCACGGGTATATACTATACATACATACATACTATACAGATGGTGACTAAAGTCGGGTCAGCTCATTGAGTACCCGCAAGTGATTCTGACGAGGGGGCTGAAAGGACAGGTGGCTCCATCCCGGTAGAGGTGGGCCTGAGTTCCCGACGGCCCTCGACTGTTACTTTGTGGCGGAGCGACAGGGCAGGTTGAGACCACCTAGGAGACAGGTGGGCCTGGCCCTGTTCGGCATTCGCGGATACTTAACACGCTTAACGAGATCTTGGTATTTGATCTGAGTCTGGCTACGAGCCTATACGCACTAACCATCTACGTGGGAGTAGTTATGGGTATCCCGACGTCGTGGTATCAGCCGAAGCACTTCAGACGTCAGCGACGGAGCGGCGCGCGCCGAATTGGACTGGAACGCCACTAGGCTAGGTCTTCTTTCGGCCGCGTACGCAACGTGCAGGTGTGCTCAGGGCGATGGGCCCAGACCCCTGCGCGCTTAGGTTTAGACCGGCGTGTTGGCCTCTCTGTTGAGCCTAGGTGGGGCTGCGACGTGTTGATCTTCCGAGGCCGGGCATGACCCAGGAAAGTGTGTCCGGCCAAATGGGATCGAGCATGTTGGGCTATGTGGTGCACCCCTGCAGGGAAGTTAATCTATTCGAATAGCAGTGATCTTTGGTAACAGGACGACTTGGAGTTGTACCTTGACCTTATGACAACTAGAACCGGATACTTAATAAAACACACCCTTCCAAGTTCCACAGACAACCCGGTGATCGCTTTTCCGCAGGGCGACGAGGAGAGGATCGCCGGGTAGGATTATGCTATGCGATGCTATTGGAGATGATGCTTGGAGATGCTACTTGGAGATGCTACTTGGAGGACTACAATCTACTCTCTTCTATATGCTGCAAGACGGAGGCTACCAGAAGCGTAGTCTTCGACAGGATTAGCTATCCCCCTCTTATTCTGGCATTCTGCAGTTCAGTCCACCGATATAGCCTCCTTACACATATACCCATGCATAAGTAGTGTAGCTCCTTGCTTGCGAGTACTTTGGATGAGTACTCACGGTTGCTTTTCTCCCTCTTTTCCCCTTTCCCTTCTACCTGGTTGTCGCAACCAGATGCTGGAGTCCAGGAGCCAGACGCCACCGTCGACGACGACCCCTACTACACCGGAGGTGCCTACTACTACGTGCTGCCCGCTGATGACGACCTGGAGTAGTTTAGGAGGATCCCAGGCAGGAGGCCTGCGCCTCTTTCGATCTGTATCCCAGTTTGTGCTAGCCATCTTATGGCAACTTGTTTAACTTATGTCTGTACTCAGATATTGTTGCTTCCGCTGACTCGTCTATGATCGAGCACTTGTATTCGAGCCCTCGAGGCCCCTGGCTTGTATTATGATGCTTGTATGACTTATTTTATTTGTAGAGTTGTGTTGTGATATCTTCCCGTGAGTCCCTGATCTGGATCGTACACATTTGCGTGCATGATTAGTGTACGGTCAAATCGGGGGCGTCACACTATGGATGCCAAGTCGGCGAAACGCGTGATTTCACGATGGCTGACGGCGTTCAAGATTCCCCTGTCCGTGCAATTGTTGCAAAAGATCGAGATTGCGTTTTCCTCTCGGCAGTCCTTTATCCGGTCCATGACCAGGAGGAATCTGGCCCAGTAATGATGTACTGTTTCGGCTGGCTCTTGCCGGATTAGAGATAGATCGCATATATCTGGACGGGCGGGCCTAACTGAGTCCGGGACCCTGCCCATATCATGGCTCAAGGGCCGAGAAGTTTCCGAATTTGGAAGCTTGGAAAGTGGAACATTGTCCAACGAATCTGGTCCGATGCCTGACTTTATGTTCAGTGCTTGATCGGAATCCGCTCCTCCGCGGGAATCCGGCATGGAGGGTTCGGTGGCCTGAACACGACTAGTTTTCAATATGGGAGAAGGATCATCGCGATGTTCCTCTATCACCATGACGTGGTGGGTAACCTGGGGAGAGTTAATCTCTCTCAGATCGGTTTTAAGCCCGATCCGATTGTAGTCCGTAGCAACTCCCAGGGCGGCGATCCGGTCCAAGAGATCGTTTACAGACGAGAGCTCTGCTGGATCTAACTGCTTGGCGAATTCCGAGTTGACGTGAAGATTGCTCTCGATGACACGAGAGGTCATTGTTGAAGCGGTGGCCAGACAGGCGGCCATAAGAAAACCTCCTAGCCGGATAGTTTGGCCGGCGGCCAAGGCTCCATCGGCGAAGATGCCTTCCTTGAAGACGGGAAGAGGCATCCTTCCTATCGGTGACGGCACAGAGGAACTCTCAATGAAAGCACCAATGTCGGTGTCAAAACCGGCGGATCTCAGGTAGGGGGTCCCGAACTGTGCATCTAGGCGGATGGTAACAGGAGACAAGGGAGACGATGTTTTACCCAAGTTCGGGCCCTCTTGATGGAGGTAAAACCCTACGTCCTGCTTGATTGATATTGATATTGTGGATGTTTACAAGAGTGGATCTACCACGAGATCAAGGAGGCTAAACCCTAGAAGCTAGCCTATGGTATGATTGTAATGGTTGTTGTTGTGTCCTACGGACTAGAGCCATCCGGTTTATATAGACACCGGAGAGGGCTAGGGTTACATAGAGTCGGTTACAATAGTAGGAGATCTACGTATCCGTATCGCCAAGCTTGCCTTCCATGCCAAGGAAAGTCCCATCCGGACACGGGACGAAGTCTTCAATCTTGTATCTTCATAGTCTTGGAGTCCGGTCGATGATGATGATAGTACGGCCGATGATAGTTCGGCCGATGATGGTAGTCCGGCTATCCGGACACCCCCTAATCCGGGACTCCCTCATGCGTCCTTGACTTTCTACACATCTGCTTCTGTGAAATGATTTGGTAGGGTGAAATGTTCCATGAGAGTATCCCAAAGCAGATCTTTTTGATTCTTGTCGACAAAAGTAACATCTGGACGTGGAGCAGTGTCCTCTTTGCCTTTTTGTCTTTTGTCTTTTGCTGGCTCTCTCCATTCTTGAAGGGAGATCGGGAGTTGGTCCTTCACAAGAACTCCGCACTGACGAATGAACTTGTCCGCAATGTTCTTAGGCGCTAATGGTTCACCATTAGGTCTGACTGCCTCGATATTGTACTTTACGCCCTCCTTCAACTTTTTGTTCGGGCCTCGTTTCGTCCTTTTGCCTGAAGATTTGCTCGATCCGGATGGCTGAAAGAACAAAGATCGAGTCGTTAATATATCTTCAAGTCATTTAAAACATGTGAAGATCACCAGATACCTGCTTATATAAATATATATACCTCGCCTGTCTTTGTTGTTTCAGGATCAACATGTTCTTCGTCATCGTCATAATCGTAGTTCATGACTTCATCAATTCGGTCGTCGCGATCGAATATCATATCACCCTCTCCGGTGTTGTTTAGAAATTCGGAGCCGTCATAATCTTCTTCATTCTGATCATCATCTGGCCCGCGTATCATATCGAACATGGTCTGTTCTCCCTCTCTGTCGGTATTGTCTGCCATAGCTTTTATTTAACTAATTCAAAAGAAAAATAAAACAATTTAGTATTCAAATTACATCGTCTCGAATAATAGATATAATCTCGAATACTTCGTCTAGAATAATAGATATAATCTTGAATACATCGCCTCAAATAATATATAATATTGAATAGTACATCACTGGCTAGCTAATTAAAGATCGAATACTACAAAAGAATCTAGGACACTCGCGGTTCCTGCGGCGCGGGCGGTGGACACCCAAAGAGAAGGAACCCTCACAGGATCATAGCTGAAGTGAGATCCCCGAAGATACTGCCAGGTATTGGAGAACCTGCCGCCCTCTAACGCAACCATGTAGCGATGGACGTGCTCGTCCTCCTCCCTGACACGGCGATGTACCACCTCCGGCGGGGCCGGGTCCCTCCGCACCGAAACTGGCCCACGCGAATGCCACCAAACGAGATCAGGGTCGACGACGGGACCCGGGGCCGGGTTCCTCATCAAGCGGCGTGCCCCTCCAAGCAGCACCTCCCAGTGCCAGCCCGGCGGAGCCCAGTCCCGGAAATGGGTCGGTTGGACGTCGTCGCGGACGGGTCGACGGCGAGGATGCGAGCCGGGCATCGTCGAGAACAAATACTAGCTATATGCCCGCAAAAAGTAATATTTTTTTAATGATTGGATTTTGATAACTAAAATTTCTAACATTTCTACTATTTCAAAAATCTATATACTATTTCATACTAATTAAGCATCTAACACTAAAAACAGAAAACACAACTTCTATACATCCATTAAAAAACTGAAAAACAACATTATATAAAAAATTTCCATACTAATTAAACACTAATTATATCCATCTAACATGCATTCATACATATATAATAGTGAAAAAATAATAATCTAAAAAATCTAAACTAATTAAACATACAAAATACGTATATACTAATTAAACACTAAATAATCTAAAATAATTAAACATACAAAATACATATGTACGTGTGTGTGTGTGTGTGTTCATGCATGCTTCTGTGTGTGTGTATGGGCTCGGGGAGGGGCGGCGCCCATGGTGGCCGCCGGGGGCGAGGGAGAGGGGTTAGAGGGGGAGAGCTCACAGCGGGCGACGGCGACGGCGAGGCGACGGCGAGGCGACGGCCAGGGCGGCGACGGCGGGGACGGCGCGACGGGGACGGGGATGGCGCGACGGGGAAGGGCCCGGGGCGGCGACGGAGACGAGGGCGGCGACGGGGACGGGGGCGGCGACGGGGACGGGCGGCGACGAAGACGATCGAGGGCAGCGGCGACGGCGACGGAGACGGAAACAGAGGAACAAACAGAGAGGGAAACTAAAATTTTCGTAGTTGTGGTATATATAGAAGGCACCTTTAGTACCGGTTGGAGCCACCAACCGGTACTAAAGGCCTGTTTTGGCCAGGCCAAGCGGCGGGAAGCGACCCCCTTTAGTACCGGGTGGTGGCACAAACCGGTACTAAAGGCCCCCCTTTAGTACCGGTTTGTGCCACCACCCGGTACTAAAGGGGTCGCGCTGCCACCCCAAAGTTTAGTCCCACCTCGCCGGGCGAAGGGCCGCCGCACTGATTTATAAACCCAGCCACGGCTACCACTTCGAACTCCTCTATATAGCTAGCAGGCTTGTGGGCCTAAACTCTGCGCGCTGCCCTGTGAGTCTGCTGGGCCTTTAAGGCCTGTAATTACACACCTGTGGCCTATCAGGCCCACAGGGCAGCGCCCCAATTTTTTTTATAGTTTTTTTCTTTTCTGCTTTATTTTCTTCTATTTATTTTTGCATAGTTTTTTGTATAGTTTTTTCTTTTCTGTTATATTTATTTTCTTCTATTTATTTGTGAGTAGTTTTTCATCTAGTTTGCCAAGATTCAACATTTTCAGAGTTCATTTTGTAGTGATTTTCAATTTCACGATCATTTTGTAAACGATTGAAAAATAGCAAATATAATTTTTTTTCTTTTCTGCTTTTTCTTCGCGTGTGAAACTTTTTCTTCGCGTGTGTCCCTTTGCGCCGTAACCATGGAAAATCTTCATCATTTAACGGGATGCTCGGGTCAATATTCACTGTGAATGGAGCAATTTCATCAAACTTTTCATAATCTTCTAACTTGTCTGTCTTGTCATCCACTCCCACGATGTTTCTCTTCCCAGAAAGAACTATGTGCCGCTTTGGCTCATCGTACGATGCATTCGCTTCCTTATCTTTTCTTTTTCTTGGCTTGGTAGACATGTCCTTCACATAGAAAACCTGTGCCACATGAATTGCTAGGACGAATGGTTCGTCTGCATACGCAAGATTGTTGAGATCCACTGTTGTCATTCTGTACTGCGGGTCTTCCATTACCCCGCCTCGTGTCATATTGACCCATTTGCACTGAAACAAAGGGATCTTTAAACCACGTCGATAGTCAAGTTCCCATATGTCCTGTATATAACCATAATATGTTTCCTTTCCTGTCTTGGTTTCTGCATCAAAGCGGACACCACTGTTTTGGTTGGTGCTCTTCTTATCTTGGGCGATCGTGTAAAATGTATTACCATTTATCTCGTACCCTTTGAAAGTCATTATATTCGAAGATGGTAACTGGGACAGCAAGTACAGGTCATCTTCAATAGAGGTGTCGTGCATGGTACGTGTCTGCAACCAGCTGGCGAAACTCCTGGTTTGTTCACATGCAATCCAGTCATCAGACCGCTCCGGGTGTTTAGAGCGTAGCAAATTCTTGTGTTCATCCATATACGGAGCCACCAAGGCGGAATTCTGTAGAACTGTGTAGTGTGCTTCAGTGAGAGAATGGCCGTCCATACATATTATTTGTTCCCCTCCTAGCGTGCCTTTTCCATCCAGTCTGCCCTTATGCCGCGATTCAGGAACACCAATCGGCTTAAGGTCAGGAATAAAGTCAATACAAAACTCAATGACCTCCTCATTTTGATGGCCCTTGGAGATGCTTCCTTCTGGCCTAGCACGGTTATGAACATATTTCTTTAAGACTCCCATGAACCTCTCAAAGGGGAACATATTGTGTAGAAATACAGGACCCAAAACGTTAATCTCTTCGCACAGGTGAACTAGGACGTGTGTCATGATGTTGAAGAAGGATGGTGGGAACACCAACTCGAAACTTACAAGACATTGCACCAAATCATTCTGTAACCTTGGTATGATTTCTGGATCGATTACCTTCTGAGAGATTGCATTGAGAAATGCACATAGCTTCACAATGGCTAATCGAACGTTTTCCGGTAGAAGCCCCCTCAATGCAACCGGAAGCAGTTGCGTCATAATCACGTGGCAGTCATGAGACTTTAGGTTCTGGAACTTTTTCTCTGCCATGTTTATTATTCCCTTTATATTCGACGAGAAGCCATACGGTACCTTAATACTGAGCAGGCATTCAAAGAAGATTTCCTTCTCTTCTTTGGTAAGAGCGTAGCTTGCATGACCCTGATGTATGCCGTCTTCTTCGTGCATACGTTGGTGGTCCTCCCGTACCTCAGGTGTATCTTTTGTCTTCCCATACACGCCCAAGAAGTCAAGCAGGGTCACGCAAAGATTCTTCGTCACGTGCATCACGTCGATTGCAGAGCGGACCTCTAGGTCTTTCCAATATGGCAGGTCCCAAAATATAGATTTCTTCTTCCACATGGGTGCGCGTCCGTCAGCGTGCTTTGGAACAGGTTGTCCGCCAGGACCCTTTCCAAATATCACCTTCAAATCCTTGACCATATCATGTACATCAGCACCAGTACGGTGGCGAGGCTTCGTCCGGTGATCCGCCTCACCTTTGAAATGCTTGCCTTTCTTTCCTACGGGATGCCTGCTCGGAAGAAATCGACGATGTCCCAGGTACACATTCTTCTTACAACTTTTCAAATATATACTGTCGGTATCATCCAAACAGTGCGTGCATCCGTGGTATCCCTTGTTTGTCTGTCCTGAAAGGTTACTGAGAGTAGGCCAATCATTGATGGTCATGAACAGCAATGCCTTTAGGTCAAATTCTTCCTGTTTGTGCTCATCCCATGCACGTACACTTGTTCCATTCCACAGTTGTAAGAGTTCTTCAACTAATGGCCTTAGGTACACATCAATGTCGTTGCCGGGTTGTTTAGGGCCTTGGATGAGCACTGGCATCATAATGAACTTCCGCTTCATGCACAACCAAGGA
Source organism: Triticum dicoccoides (assembly GCF_002162155.2). NCBI lineage: Eukaryota > Viridiplantae > Streptophyta > Magnoliopsida > Poales > Poaceae > Triticum > Triticum dicoccoides. The sequence goes on along the minus strand of NC_041389.1, from coordinate 28,783,448 downwards.
GGAAGGTTATACAAACATAGAGTCACAGGCCAGGTGCTATGGTTGCTGCTCTACTCCCCAAAAGGATTAATGCCATCTGCGCTTAGACCAAACCATACGCTCCTTGCGTCATCTGCAAACTCCTTCCCGTACTTTCTTTCGATTTTTCTACACTGCGACCCGTCAGCGGGTACTCTCAACTTTCCGTCTTTCTTACGGTCTTCTCTGTGCCATCGCATCGCCTTGGCATGCTCTTTGTTTTGGAACAAACGTTTCAACCATGGTATTATAGGAGAATACCACATCACCTTGGCAGGAATCTTCTTCCTTGGGCGCTCGCCCTCGACATCACCATGCTCATCGCGGCTGATCTTATAGCGCAATGCACCACATACCGGGCAAGCGTTCAAATCCTCGTACTCACCGCGGTAGAGGATGCAATCATTAGGGCATGCATGTATCTTCTGCACCTCTAACCCTAGAGGGCAGACAGCCTTCTTTGCTTCGTACGTACTCTCGGGCAATTTGTTATCCTTTGGAAGCATATCCTTTATCATTACCAGCAACTTTCCAAATCCCTTGTCAGATACACCATTCTCTGCCTTCCATTGCAGCAATTCCAGTGTGGTGCCCAGCTTTTTCTTGTCACCTACGCAATTCGGGTACAACAATTTTTTTTGATCCTCTAACATGCGCTACAAAACTTCTTCTTCTCCAAATCACTTGCGCAGTTTCTCTTTGCATCGGCAATGGCCCAACCTAGATCATCAACGGGCTCATCCGATGCCTCTTCTTCAGCTTCTTCCCGCATTGCCGGCTCAGCTTCTTCCTGCATTACCGGCTCAGCTTCTTCCCCCATTGTTGTATCATCGTATTCAGGGAACCCATGGCCAGGATAGCTGTCATCGTCCTCTTCTTCTTCATTGTCTTCCATCATAACCCCTCTTTCTCCGTGCTTGGTCCAAACATTATAGTGGGGCATGAAACCGGACTCAAACAGGTGGACGTGAATGGTTCTTGACGTAGAGTAATTGCGACCATTCTTACAGCCAGCACATGGACAAGGCATAAAACCATCCGCCCGCTTGTTTGCCTCAGCCACAAGCAGAAAAGTATGCATGCCCTCAACGAACTGGGGAGAGCATCGGTCATCGTACATCCATTGCCGGCTCATCTTCATTACACAACACCGAATAGACCAAATTAATACAAGTTCATACATAAAGTTCATACAACACTTAAATGCAACAAACAAATAACTCTCTAGCTAAAGCATTTAAATGCAACAACAAATGCGATCAAGATCGCAACTAAGGTAACAATTGATCCAACAGCATAATGATACCAAGCCTCACTATCGATGGCATATTTTCTAATCTTTCTAATCTTCAAGCGCATTTTCTCCTTCTTGATCTTGTGATCATCGATGACATCGGCAACATGCAACTCCAATTCCATCTTCTCCCCCTCAATTCTTTTCAATTTTTCTTTCAAGTACTCGTTTTCTCTTTCAACTAAATTTAACCTCTCGACAATAGGGTCGGTTGGAATTTCCGGTTCACATACCTCCTAGATAAAAATATCTATGTCAACTTGATGGGCATAATTTGTCATAAACACGAAATGCAACAAATAGTTTTAAAAGAGAATATACCACATCCGAATCATAACAAGGACGAGGGCCGACGGGGACGGATATCAAAACCATGGCACTATGTATAACAAATAACGTACGGGTAAGATAATTATTATACGAGTAACTATATATCCAAATCACACAAACATCAATTTTTTATATAAAATTTCATGAACAAGAGGCTCACCACAAGGTGGTGCCGGCGACGGGACGATGCGGGCGATCGACGGTGGTTACGACGGAGATTTAGAAGGCACTAAGTAAACCACACCTACATATGCAAACTAAGTGTTATTTTAACCTCAAATTGCATATAAATCAAATACTAGCACATATATATATTTCCTTCCAAATTACTAAACTCACAAATTAATAACTATATAAAGCATTGCAAGAGCTAATCTAGCAATGAGAGATGAAAGGACAAAGTTGCTAACCTTTGTGATCATTTGAATGGATGGGGGCCTTCAAATCTTGACAAATTTTGGGCAAAATGTGTGATGAGCTCGAGAGGAAGAGGGGAAGAACAGAGAGGATAGGGGAAAGGGGAAGAACAGAGCGAGCTCGGGTGGACGAAGGGTTTATGTAGGACTACCTTTAGTACCGGTTCGTGCCAAGAACCGGTACTAAAGGTGCTGGAGGGGGCCCAGACTGACAACATCCTGCCACCACTCTCATTAGTACCGGTTCGTGGCAAGAACCGGTGCTAAAGGTTAGCCACTAACCGGTACTAATGAGAGCGGCCCGGCTAGCCGTTGGAACCGGCACTAATGTATACATTTGTGCTGGCTCAAATACAAACCGGCACTAATGTGCTTCACGTTTGACCCTTTTTCTACTAGTGTGATCACTTAGATGATTAGAGGGATGTCTATCTAAGGAGGAGTTCTTAAGTAATATGACTAATCGAACTTTAATTTATCATGAACTTAGTACCTGATAGTATTTTGCATGTCTATGTTGTTGTAGATCAATAGCCCGTGCTACCATTCCTTTGAATTTTAATGTGTTCCTAGAGAAAGCTAAGTTGAAAGATGATGGCAGCAACGACACGGACTAGGTCTGTAACTTGAGGATTATCCTCATTGCTGCACAGAAGAATTACGTCCTAGAAGCACCGCTAGGTACCAGGCCTGCTACAGATGCTACTGATGATGTTAAGAACGTCTGGCAGAGCAAAGCTGATGACTACTCGATAGTTTAGTGTGCCATGCTTTACGTCTTAGAATCGGGACTTCAAAGACATTTTGAACGTCATGGACCATATGAGATGTTCCAGGAGTTTAAGTTAATATTTCAAGAAAATGCACGAGTTGAGAGATATGAAGTCTCCAACAAGTCCTATAGCTGTAAAATGGAGGAGAATAGTTTTGTCAGTGAACACATACTCAAAAATTCTGGGTATCATAATCACTTGACTCAACTAGGAGTTGATCTTCCAGTTGATTGTGTCATTGGCAGAGTTCTTCAATCACTGCCACCAAGCTATAAGGGCTTCGTGATGAACTATATTATGCAAGGGATGAAAAAGACTATTCCCGAGCTCTTCGCGATGCTAAAGGCCGCGGAGGTAGAAATAAAAAGGAGCATCAAGTGTTGATGGGAAATAAGACCACTAGTTTCAAGAAGAAGGGTAAAGTGAAGAAAGGGAACTTCAAGAAGAATGGCAAAAAGGTTACTGCTCAAGAGAAGAAACCCAAGTCTGGACCTAAGCCTGAAACTCAGTGCTTCTACTACAAAGGGACTGGTCACTCGAAGTGAAACTACCCCAAGTATTTGGCGGATAAGAAGGATGACAAAGTGAAAGGTGTAACATCCCGAGTCCGATGCTCCAGACGCCTTCCATGTTTTTCGAGTTTCGTCGGGTGATTTGTTTTGTTTGCTGCATTTCATTGTCGCATCATCTGCATTGCATCCGCATGTTTTCATAAAGTTTGCATCCGTTCCTAGTTGTCGCGTCCCCCCTTGCCTTCGTAGACCGTTCCGAGACCACACTTTTTCTTCATTCTCCCTCTTGCCTAAACCGGAGTCTCTCTCAGACCCCTCGCGCGCGTCTGAAAGTTGTCCCGAACCAGACCCGGGCTGTCATGACCGATGGGTCCGGATCATCCGTAAAATATCTTTGGCTCTTTGTTTGGACTTCCCTAACATTTTATCTCGGACCATCCGATTATGATCGGAGGGACCTTACTGCCCTAAACTTATCTGTTTTGCTATATATAGTGTGCAACCCTAGTTTCTAGGCAAGATGTCCCATCCTTCCTCCTGCCCTTCGCCACTCTCTACCAAATCCCCCTCGGGATCCATCCCCAACCTACCAGCCTCCTCCTTCCCGATCGGGACAGCCAAGCCTCCAGCTTCTCCTTGATTTCCTGCAGCCGCCACTCCTCTGCTCGATCTGGCCGGGAACGGGACGCCGATGATCTCCAGCGCCTGGATCCGGCCTTTCCCGTGCTCCTTGTCGCCTCATGCCAGCGCACCGCCCTCGTCGTCGCGTGGCTCCTCTGCTTCCAGCGCCGCTCTCCGCCAAGTCCCTCGTCGTCGCCTCTGCTTCATCCGGTTCGAGCGAACAAGCGAGCGTTGCCGCCCCCCTGTGTTGACCCGTTCCAGCGCCCGGATCCACACCTCCCTTCGTTCCCTGTACCGCCGTGTCGCCGGAGCAGGAGCTCCATCCGCCGCCGCGCCCTGCATCGCCTGAAGCCGCCCCACTTCTCGCCTCCTCTGTCTGCTTCCTTTGCATCGAGCAAGGCCAGGCAACCACGCCGCATTGACCGCATCGTCAACCCGCCCGAGCGGGTCGACCTCCTCTCCAGCCGCGCGCCAAGGCCCAACTCACCTCTGCCTCGCCCACGGGCCTCTTCCTCGTTCGGCCCAGACAGATCTACAGGTGTCTCCAAAGGTACATGGTGAGTTGGCATATTTCAAGATTAGGTTTTGTCACTCTGATTCTTGGAGAGGTATCTTTGGGCCCTCTTGGTAATGCACATCACTATAACCCTTGCAAGCAATGTAGCTAATGAGTTAGTTACGGAATGATGCATTACATAACGAGTAAAGAGACTTGTCAGTAACGAGATTGAACTATGTATTGGGATACCGACGATCGAATCTCGGACAAGTAACATACCGATGGCAAAGGGAACAATGTATGTTGTTATGCAGTTTGACCGATAAAGATCTTCGTAGAATATGTAGGAGCCAATATGAGCATCCAGGTTCCGCTATTGGTTATTGACTGGAGACGTGTCTCGGTCATGTCTACATAGTTCTCGAACCCGAAGGGTCCGCACGCTTAAAGTTTTAATGACGATTATATTATGAGTTTATGAGTTTTGATGTACCGAAGGTTGTTCGAAGTCCCGGATATGACCACGGACATGACGAGGAGTCTCGAAATGGTTGAGACATGAAGATTGATATATTGGAAGCCTATATTTGGATATCGGAAGTGTTCCGGGTGAAATCGGGATTTTACCGGAGTACTGGGAGGTTACCGGAACCCCCCGGGGGCTTAATGGGCCATAGTGGGCCTTAGTGGAGAAGAGGAGAGGAGGCCAGGGCAGGGCCATGTGCCCCTCCCCCCTAGTCCGAATAGGACAAGGAGAGGGGGCGGCGCCCCCCTTTCCTTCCTCTCCCTCTCTCCCTCCCCTTTCCCCCCTTCTCCTAATCCAACAAGGAAGGAGGGAGTCCTACTCCCGGTGGGAGTAGGACTCCCCTTGGCGCGCCTCCTCCCTGGCCGGCCGCCCCCTCCCCCATTGCTCCTTTATATACGGGGGCAGGGGGGCACCTCTAGACACAACAACAGATCATTGATCTCTTAGCCGTGTGCGGTGCCCCCCTCCATCATAGTCCTCCTCGATAATATTGTAGCGGTGCTTAGGCGAAGCCCTGCGATGGTAGAACATCATCATCGTTACCACGCCGTCATGCTGATGGAACTCTCCCTCAAAGCTCGGCTGGATCGGAGTTCGAGGGATGTCATCGAGCTGAACGTGTGCTGAACTCGGAGGTTCCGTACGTTCGGTACTTGGATCGGTCGGATCATGAAGACGTACGACTACATCAACCGCGTTGTGCTAATGCTTCTGCTTTCGGTCTATGAGGGTACGTGGACAACACTCTTCCCTCTCGTTGCTATGCATCACCATGATGTTGCGTGTGTCTAGGAATATTTTTGAAATTACTACGTTCCCCAACACGCGAAACTAATTTGCTTGGTCTGAAGTCTAGAGTAAAGATTTTAGTTTTGAAATTTTGTCCTTAGTTACTGATTTGTAATTAGCTGCCAATTTTGTGTGAGCATTCTAACCCTGTGTGCATCCAATACAGCGAGGGGGTGAATCAGCTTTTGTCATAGAAACATATACCATCAGGTTGTTTTAGAGATTTTATCCGGATAAATCAGATTGTCGGAGAGGTATCTCTGGGCCCTCTCGGTAATGCACATCACTATAAGCCTTGCAAGCAATGTGACTAATGAGTTAGTTACGGGATGACGCATTACGAAACAAGTAAAGAGACTTGCTGATAACGAGATTGAACTAGGTATTGAGATACCAACGATCGAATCTCGGGCAAGTAACATACCGATGACAAAGGGAACAACGTATGTTGTTATGCGGTTTGACCGATAAAGATCTTCGTAGAATATGTAGGAACCAATATGAGCATCCAGGTTCCGCTATTGGTTACTGACCGGAGATGAGTCTCGGTCATGTGTACATAGTTCTCGAACCCGTAGGGTCCGCACGCTTAACATTCGGTGACGATCGGTATTGTGAGTTTATGTGTTTTGATGTACCGAAGGTTGTTCGGAGTCCCATATGTGATCACGGACATGACGAGGAGTCTCGAAATGGTCGAGACATAAAGATTGATATATTGGACGGCTATGTTCGGACACCGGAAGTGTTCTGGAAGGTTACGGATAAAACCGTAGTGCCGGAGGGTTATCAGACCCCCCCCCCCCCGAGGGAAAGTTATTGGGCCCTTAGTGGGCTTTAGGGGAGAGAGAGGGCAGCGGCCAGGAGGTGGCGCCCCCCAAGGGAGTTTGAATTGGACTAGGGGAGGGGGGGCGCGGCCCCTCTTTCCCTCTCCCTCCCCTCTCCTTCCTTCCCCCTCCTAGTAGGACTAGGAAAGGAGGAATCCTACTCCTACTAGGAGGAGCATTCCTCCTCCCTTGGCGCGCCCCCTAGGGACGGCCGGCCTCCTCCTCCCCTACTTTATATATGGGGGAGGGGGCACCCTAGAGACACACAAGTTGATCATTGTCTTAGCCATGTGCGGTGCCCCCTCCACATATTCCACCTCGGTCATATCGTTGTAGTGCTTAGGCGAAGCCCTGCGTCGGTAACTTCATCAACACCGTCATCACGCCATCGTGCTGACAAAGCTCTCCCTCGACACTCAGCTGGATCGAGAGTTCATGGGACGTCACCGAGCTGAACGTGTGCAGATCGTGGATGTGCCGTATTTTTGGTACTAGGATCGGTTGGATCATGAAGACGTTCGACTACATCAAGCGCGCCACTTGATGCTTCCCTTACGGTCTACGAGGGTACGTAGACAACACTCTCCCCTCTCGTTGCTATGCATCACATAGATCTTGCGTGATTGTAGGATATTTTTTGAAATTACTGCGTTCCCCAACAGAATGTGCGTGGGCTCAATATGCCAGCCAAGCGAGATATTGTCTGTGAAGCCGTTGCGGTGCATCGACCAGCAATTCTTTGCCTTCAGGAAACAAAGATAGACAACTGGTCACCGGCCCTAGTTAGGGACGTAGGAGGGAGCAGGTTAGCCGACTGTGTAGTTTTACCTGCGATTGGCTCCAGGGGCGGGGTGGCCATTCTGTGGGATAGCCAGATCATTTCGATCGCGTCCCATTCCGTCGGTGAATTCGCCATCACTGCAAAAGTGACTGTCGTCCGGTCGGCCACCAATTTCTGGTTAACCACTGTCTATGGGCCGGCGGAGGAGGCTCGGAAGGACGCGTTCCTGCTCGAGTTGGCTAGATCACCCCCCCCCCCCAAGTGATCCCTAGCTACTCACCGGCGATTTCAACATTATCTACGAGGCTAGAGATAAGAACAATTTCAACCTGAGTCGGCGTATCATGGGGAGGTTTAGGGCAGCTATAGATGCGGCTGGGCTGCGAGAGGTTAAGTGTAAGAATAGGCGGTTCACCTGGAGTAATGAACGTCAAAACCCCATGCTGATTAGTATTGATAAATTCTTCTGCAATGTTAGCTGGGAGCTCCTCTTTCCCGCCTACAATTTGATGGCCTCAACCACGGCGTGCTCCGACCACTGCCCACTGATCCTGGCGCCATGTGACGCCCCAATCTGTTGTGCTCGTTTCCAATTCGAGACCTTTTGGCCGAAATTCCCGTACTTTCACACCACTGTGGAGCGTGCCTGGAATCGGCCGATTCAGCAGCACTGTGCCTTTGCAAGGCTGCAGATCAAGCTCACCTAGACTGCTCACGACCTGAAGATCTGGAGCAAATAACTGTTCAGCGATGCAAAGGCATAGTTTCACATTGCCAACGAGGTAATTCTCTGGCTGGACGTGGCGCACGAGACAAGAACACTTTTAGCAGCAGAATACAACCTGCACAAGCTGCTCAAGATACGCCTGGTGGGGCTGGCGGCCATTGAAAGGGCCAGAAGAAGACAAGCCTCCAGGGTGCTCTGGCTGCGAGTAGGCGACGCCAGAACAAAATTCTTTCATGCTAAATGTTGCTCCAGAAGACGCAAGAATTTCATCCACACCGTCCAGAGCGACGAACAGTTTGCCACAACTCATGGGGACAAAGCCCAGATCATCCATGATCATTTCCGTAAGGTGATGGCAGCAGACACGGGTCGGCGTGTGACCCTCAACTGGAGCGTGCTGCAGCTACCAAGGATTCAAGCGACTGGTTTGGACAACCCATTCATGGAAGGTGAGGTCTGGGCGGCAATCATGCAATCGCCGGCGGAGAAGGCGCTGGGCCCCGATGGTTTCAGTGGTACATTTTTCTGTGCTTGTTGGTCGATCATCCGCGCCAACATCATGGCGGCTTTCCACCGTTTCTACCATCTTGCCGGTGGCAATTTCGCTGCACTAAACACTGCCTTTGTGGCACTGCTGTCGAAGAAGGATGGGGCCGTGCGGATGACAGACTTTCGCCAAATCAGTCTGATCCACTCGTTTGTGAAGCTGGTCACTAAGGTGATGTCAATCCGACTGTCAAAAGTAATTCACACGATCGTCTCCCCTGCACAGTCAACTTTCCTGAAGACGAGGTGTATACAAGACAGTTTCTTGTATGTTCAGAATCGAGTTCGTGCACTGCACCGTAGCAAAACCCCGGCATTGTTACTGAAATTGGACATCTCCAAAGCATTTGATAGCGTGTCCTGGGACTACCTACTGGAGCTGCTACAGGAACTTGGGTTCAGTGCTAGATGGAGAGATTGGATTGCTTGGCTGCTGTCAACCTCATGCATTGAATTCCTTCCCAATGGAGCGCCAGGGAGCAAAGTTCAGCACCGCAAGGGTCTTCGTCTGGGAAACCCACTCTCTCCATTGTTATTCATTCTGGCTATCGATCCGCTGCAACGCCTGATCGACGAAGCGGTCCGGCAAAAAATGATGCAGCGTTGCCGAGGAGGGAGCTGAAACTAAGAGTTCACCTCTATGTTGACGATGCGGTCGTCTTCATGAACCAGGACAAAGACGAGATGGAGGTGCTGATCACCATCCTGAACATGTTTGGCGAGGCGACGAGGCTGAGAATAAACAGACATAAATCAACAACAACCCCAATTCGATGTGATAGTGTTGACATCCAACATGTCCTACAAAGTTTTGGGGGCACCATCACCACCTTCCCGCTGAAATATTTGGGCCTCTTGCTCACCGTGACAAGAACAAGGTTAGTGCATCTTCAGTTCGTTTTGGATCGGATCAGAGCAAGGCTGGCAGGCTGGAAGGGTAAGCTCATGACCATTGCTGGATGGCGGGTGCTAGTCAGAGCTGTACTGATCACCATCGCCGGCAGGAGATGGAGGCCGCAGAGGAGGTGGAGATGCTCGCCTACCTGGATTAGGTCGAGCCGGAGCCCTCCAGCCGGCGCCCGGCACCGATGTCGTGGACATCTTGGACGACGAAGTTTAATTAGGGTAGTACGTAGTATGTAGTACATAGGATTTCTTTTGCATGCTTTCTATGGATCTAGGGTTCAAATATGAGAGACTCAGATGCAGTGGAGCTAATTTGAGGCGTGACCGATTACTATCCGCAGATGCGCCCGGTCGCATTCGTGGATGTTGAAGGGGCCGGATTTGCAAAGTTTGGCTGCAGGAGTGAGATCCATGGGTGGTGGCATGTATTTTCAATGGGGCACGCTAAAGCTAGGCAACTACAGGACTACTACGTTGATATATGTACTAGCTAAACCAGTAGGTACATGTATATACGTACACACGTGCTCGGGTTTTTATTTTTTTGTCCACGTGTGCATGAGCTATACTCCCTCCGTTGCCAAATATAAGTCTTTTTAGACATTTCAAATGAACAACAAACATACGAATGTACTTAGTCACTTGTTGAAATTTCTAGAAAGACTTATAGTATTTAGGAACGAGGGAGTATATTTTTGTGCATGCATGTGCCCCTGCTTGGAGAAGCAGTGGGAAGCCAGATCAAGCACGCCGTAGTTGATCGATTCAAAGCTAGCTAGCTGCATGACACCATGCATGCACACGCATGCACGTAGCTGTAGCTTGTAGCTGATGCATGCACGTGAGCGTTGTACTCCTCTCGATCGAAATGGCTCATGTACGTAGGTGAAGGGCAACACGTCCGACGGAGAGGTCTCCCTCACCATGGACGCCAGTGAGTCGGCGAGCTCGGCGTAGGCGGCGGCAGCGTTTCAGTCGTCGCCGATGAGTCAACGAGCTTGGTGTAAAACGGGAATTCTTCCCGCGAGTTGAGCGGCGCCGCCACGCGCTGATCAGCGCCACGAAGGTGACAACCACCTGTACAGGGCAGAAAGAATTCACCTGTACATGGCGCCGGTGCGGGAACGGAGCCGTTTCTCACGTGCACTGGATCGATAGATCCAAGCAATCCGATGCATGCATGGATTTATAGTACCGCTGCGTTCTTGTCAAGCTAGTAAGTTACAACTCGAGAGCAATACGTGGACGTGTCCGGCCGGTGAGCTAAACACAGCTCACAGTGTCAATCCGCAAACTTTCAGATTCGATGATCTCTACTACCTATACCTATATACTCGCCAGCCACGATGATCTCCAAACACAACTTTCTGGATCGATCTCTTCTCTCCCTCCCCATCTCCATCTTCTCCCGCCCCCTCGCCGGCGCCACCCATGTTCGTGCCGCCGGCAGCTGCTCCCCTCCACGCCCCTATGCCGTCGCCATGCATGCCTCTGCTGCCGCTACCGGCCGTTGGCTGCCCATCTGCCTATCGCGTCGTCGCCCTCGTCCAGTGGAGCCGCCCTCATCCAGGATGGTACAAGCTCAACTTCGACGGGTCGGTGCACCACGACGGCTCTGGGCGTGCGAGCACTGGGGGAGTCATCAGAGACTCCTACGGGCGCGTCGTGCTCGCGTTCGCCAAGAGGACACCTCACGCAGGTGTTGGCGTCGTCGAGGCAAGGGCACTCATCCGTGGCCTCCGCTTCGCTCTTGTGAGCGGATACGATCGACTCGTCGTGGAAGGCGATGATCTCACATTGGTGTTGCTGCTCCGGGGCAAGTCAAAGCACACGCGTATACCAAGTGACATGCACGCGGAGATCCGTCGACTTCTTTCCTGCTTCCGGGAGTATGAGGTGCAGCATGTGTACCGGGAAGGCAACCAAGTGGCGGACACCCTGTGCCACCAGGCGTATCGATGCCCCGGCGTGTGGAAGATGGATCAGCTGCTGCCACCGGCCGTTTGGGCCAAGGCCGAGGACGATCGTCACGGCGTCGTATACCCGCGACTCCGAGCTGCCGCCACCGGCCGTTTGGACCAAGGCCAAGGACGACCGTCACGACGTCGTATACCCACGACTCCGGCCAGCACCAACATGATGATGACACCAGTCAGCCGACGCTCTGAGTGGGTGCCACACTTCATGCAGTGTTAGTATTCCTTGCTACGTACTCATTAAGCTTTACATACTATGCATGCACACAATAGTCTCTTTATCCTTTGTCTCTCTACTAGGTTCTGCAGCTACTACACTTAGAGATGATTCTAGTTTCTTTGAATCTCCATCAAGCACTATTAATTTTACTAGAGCTTTAGCAAGTCTCCAGCCAGGCAGCAAAACCCAAAATGACGTGCATAACATAGTTCACTATATCTCAATTAATCTGGTCCTAAGCTAAAGGGTTTAAGTAAATAAAGGGCCTTTACAATAACAAAGTAAAATAAAGCAGATAACTGAGAAAAACTCATTTATGTACTGCAAGCAAGCACGGGACGGAGCGTAAAACGCACTCGTTGCAAAAAAAAAAAAGTAAAATGCCCGTTTGCTACCCGGCTTGTAGCAGGATTGGGAGTAGAATTGAACTTGTTGATGCACGCGTAATAATGTGAGCTGCCTAAAGGTCTGAAGACTGTGCTAATAGTTCTGTAAAGTTAATATTGGTTGATCTAGATTCTTTGGCACTAGTGTCTTCTTTGAGTTAAACCTGCAGTTTCCTAGTACCGACACGGGCTATTGAACTATTGTGTGCATGTGTGGGTGAAGCTTTGAGCGTAAGCAAGTCCTTGATGTAACCAGTAGAGTTTTGTAACCAATCTATGTAATGGAAGGAAACATTGTTGGCTTGAATTTTTATGCAACGTATACATTTATCCTATTTTGCTTTTTCTATATAGCATGCTTTGGTCAAAAATGTGTGCATATTGCGTATGAATGTAATAGTTGACCATCATATGTCATCCTTCCCGTCATCCAACATATTGTCACCCCCTCCCCCATCTCTCGCCGCAGCTGACAACCATAGGCACACCCACATGGTTGCTTGCCTAGGACGCCGGCGAGGCACTGCATGTCGCCACCCCCACCTCGAGGAGCCGATGGCCACCGTTGCCACAAGGAGGCGAGAAGACGGCCATCAACGCTATCCCTTCCACGCGAGAGGACAGAAAAGACAGTGCCCCCAAAGCTATGTCTCCGCACGAGATGGGGGCGGGCACACATCCACCTCCAACGTCGTGCATCAGAAGGCAGCGAGCAACCATGTTGCCACCATCAACTCTGCACCTTTCTTTCCCACCAACAATACAAGACTTAGAGGTGTTAATAATAATAATAATAATAATAATAATAATAATAATAATGCACACGCACATTCTTTTGCTCCTTCCGCAAGCAAGTCCGACATGAGGGTTCTTTTTGCCTCCCGCCGGTGCTTTCGTCGATCTGCCTCGTCTTATGTGGCCTTAGGGCCATGGAGGCATGATGGATCCTGGGCCATGCCGGTGGGAAGGCTCATGATTTGTTTTTAGGCGTTTTCTTAGTTTTTTTTTGATAAACTAGGCATTTTCTTAGTTTGTTTAGAGTTTGTATCCTGTTTAGGAAGACAAGGCAGAGACAACTCCCTAATGAGAGAGTAATTAAGGTTCTCCACTCCTAGCGCCCGTCCAGACGGTGCGTCTAGTGTAATCAGAGGGCGGGTGGAGGTGTGTCTCCAGTTGATCTCCTGGGATTCAGTCAATGTTTGTTGTCGGGGATCTTCTTGGATTTTGTCTGCATTCATCCTTCTACAGGTTGGTTCCATTCGATCTACACTTCTCTTCATCTGCGATGGTTGATGTTCTAGCGCATTGGTCTTTGAGGTCTTAGTACGACAACTTTCCGACTATCTACAACAGCAAGGTTTGCTCGACTTCTTTGGGGAGAGCCGATGACGCACCCTCGAGACGCTCCAGTGCTTGTAGTTGTCGTTGACTTGTCCATGGACATGGATGTAATTTTTATTGCGTCCTGAGTTCTTGTATTTTCATGATGCACATTCAGTTTGACATGCAGCTCATCCTGATTGAACCACTTGCAGATAGACCAGACCCATATAAAGTCTTTAGCACATTGCTCTCGATCACCCGAAGTGGTCATCGCATTGCGAAGTCCACAGTGGTTGGGAACAGCAACATAAACAAGGACTAGTAATTGACAGACATCGATATTGAGCGACAAGCAAAGCACAAGTAGGCAACACATCCATTTTTATTTTATGTACAAGAATAACTATCACCAGCTATATCATTTGGCACACTTCCACAGCTACCGGCCAACAGAGAAAAACACAAGTCCCGCTCATCTTGCCTTTTTACACAATAATACTTCCATGTCTCGGCTCTTCGGCACCTTCCCACTTTTGGGGGTAACGACGTCGGCATCATCAATCTCAATGGCACCAAACTGTCACTGCCGTGCATCCGCATCTGAAAGCAACAAATGCATCAAGTCAAGAAAAGTATAAAACAACACAGATCCTAGAATGTAGAACAAATTACTAGTAAATCTGTAAAAGCAAGCTCATCGATCTATCGATTCAAATAAAATGCCTACTATTGACATGCAATAAATATATGAATCTGCGGCATCGATAGAAATATATGTAATCTCTGCTCTAACAAAATTCCAACATGATATACTTCACAACATGAGGGCTCAAGAGAAAAAAAATTATACAGATCACAACATGATATACTTGACCCTGATTTACTCCCCCCAACAGTACAGTCCCTTGCTAATTTACAAGTGACAGCCATACACTCAAATTCACAGCACTAGCATATGTGAAGATAGAACTAGCTAGCACTGGAAATCGAAGTCCATAAGTTCTCTATTAATTAGATGCCACACAGGGACCCATAAGGGACAAATATGCCAAGCAACATGATATTTCAGAGTTTGGACAACAACAAGAGCTATCAACACAATAGCTAATGAACAAGCAAGACACAAAGCAACAGCCACCTATACTACATTCGGTAAGTGGATTTTTTTAGCTTGGGTGGATTAGCAAACTAGCAGCACTCCCAAGAAAATAAAGCACTAACTTTCCTCTGACTTATAGAAAACATGTGTAGCCAACAAATACACGATGACATGACAAAAAACGGTTTGGAATTAGAAGAACTTACGATCATAGTCTGATCAAAGCAGAGGAAAAATATGTATGTTGTTTCAATAACAACAACTATAGATTTCTCTGCACTTTGGCAGTCTAGTAACATGAGACGACACAACAAATTTGTTGCAGACACAGAACAAGTGGAGTCGTTGTAAAACAGACCCGTGCATGAAAAATCTCAGCAAAATAAATTTTCTTGGAACCACGAATTAATCTCAGTGTACTGCTGCACATTAATACAATCAGAAAGATCTACATTTGTGGAAAACATAGTAATCATGCCTCCTGTACACTTAAAGTGTTGAACGGGCAACAATACTAGTAAAACCACACAAAGATTGAGGAAGGGGAAAATGTGAAAGTACAGATGCATGACTCGATGAGTTTATTTACATAACTTTCAGGTACTATAAAAAAAGACCTAACTTTGGGTGCTATCACAGAATCAGAGCTAACTTAGCACTTGAAGCCTAAATCCACTAAAGCGATGACACTGGTTATTATCAAAGAATCACGAGAAGTTCAAGTGTTGCCATCACAGACCATCAATCACCACAGCAAGAAAACTAGGAACTTACCACGGCTCAATGACCGTGGGCACACAGTGGAGAGGAATCAGTGGCTTACCTATGACGGACTCATTGGTGATGTTGGGCGCCTTCTTCCCCGCGCACAGCAAATGGTCTCTTGTCCACCTGCGTGAGGAAACCACATCAGGAAAAAAGAGAAACATCATAGATATGCATGCTTTGGATGATGAAAATACTGAAGTATCAAACTGCATAAGTAGATAGCAATCAAGTACAGAATGTGCACACACACACACACACACACACACATATATATAAGGGTTTTGTTTTAATTAATTTATATGAGTATACAGAATGTGCCTATATGCACATAGCCTCGTCTTCTTCCAGTCAAGCCCAACTCAGTGACACCTCATCATATTAGCTTTCAATCAGGTAACAAGGCCAGAACTATGGTGGCCTTTCTGTCCGATCCTATTGTGAGCTTATGATATGTAACTCGATACAGATCCGAACCAGACGACAAAATACATATATGATCTGGCATCCGGCATCTGCGCACGGAACCACGCCTTCCAAATCAAATGGAACACACACACACACACACACACACACACACACACACACACACACAGAGAGAGAGAGAGAATGGTACCTCGAAGAGGTCCATGGCATCGGCACTGGCAGGGTCGGCGTCGAAGGCCACCCTCCACCATGGCCGCATCGTCGCCCGAGTGAGCGCCGGCACAATCCAATGGACTCATTGGTGGTGTTGGTCACCTTCTCCCCGGTGCACACTGCGTGAGGAAACTTCATCGTCAGGAAAAATAAAAGACAGAGGCCCCACAGCAAGCCAAAACTTTATCGCACTGGACGAAGGACATGTACCAGCTAGTCTCAAACACGTACCGCAGATTACCAGAATATTAGCATATCTTGCACTTGTAGTCTGCAGCCTTGATTCAGAAGCTTGTCAGCACCTTCCGGGGAGCAAGCTTGGCTGCACATGATTGCATGTTTGCCAAATACATCAGCAATGCACAGACGATGAACATGATGACAGAAGGGAACTTAACAATCTAATGTAGAACTTATTCGTAAAAGCATGTAATACTGTACATTACTTAGAATTATGAAAATTGTGAGAAATTAATTAAAAGCGCATATTTATTGCATCCATGGTAAACAATTAGCAGGACTCCCAGGGAAATAAAGCACCGAAGTTCTGTCTATTAGAAAACATGTGTAGCCACCAAATATGCAATGATGTGACAAAAGAAAGGTTTGGAATTACTGTGTGTTGTTTCAATAACAACATCAATTAATAGACTGATCGGCACTTTGGCAGTCTAGCGAGATGAGATGACACACCAAATTTACTGCAGACACCGAACAAGTGCAGTCGTTGTAAAACTGACCCGTACATGAAAAATCACAGCAAAATGAATCTCCTTGGAACCACAAATTAATCTTGATGTAATGCTGCACAGTAATACAATCAGAAAGATCTAAATTTGTTCAAAACATGGTAATCATGCCTCCTGTACACAAAAAGTATTGAACACACAACAATCCTAGTGAAACCACCCAAAGTTTGGAGGGGGAAATGTGAAACTGAAAGTTCATATGCATGATGCGATAGGCTTATTTACATATATCCTTCACGTACTACCAAAAGATCTAACCATCAAACTGCATGAGTACAGAATGTGCCTACATGCAGATAGCCTAGTCATCTTCTTCCTATCGACCCCAGCGCAGTGACGCCTCACCATATTAACACTCAATCTGGTATCACTTGAGGGCTAAATGTACCAAAGATGTGACATTGGTTATTATCACTGATCGCAGGCCATGAATCACCACAGAAAAAGACCAAGGAATTGTCATGGCAACATGGCCAGTTTAAAACTCACCACAGCTCGATGGCCGTGGGTGCACAGAGCGTGAGAGAGCAGACGAGACGAGCCAGCGGCTTACCAATGTAGGAGTTGAAGAAGAAGCCACAGGAGGAGGAGAGGCAGGGCGAGAGGCGTCGGGATGAGCGTCGGCGCAGTCCGACAGACTAACCGGTGATGTTGGGCGCACGCGCACCAGCGCACAGCAAATGGCCCTTGTGCACCTGCGTGAGGAAACTACATCAGCTAAATGATCAGGGAGGAAGAAAAACTTCTGTATTGTTTCAGTAACAGTAGCAACTGATAGATTTCTCGGCACTTTTGCAGTCTAGTAACATGAGACTCAACAACAAATTTATTGCGGACACAGAACAAGTGCAGTCATTGTAATACTGACCCGTGCATGACAAAATATCAGCAAAATGAATTTTCTTGGAACCACAAATTAATCTCAGTGTACTACTGCACGGTAATACAATCAGAAAGATCTAAATCCGTTGAAAAGAAAACTCAATAATCATGCCTCATGTGCACTTAAAGTATTTAACACGCGATGGTTCTAATAAAATCACCCAAAGTTTGAAGGGGGGATGCGAAAGTACAGGTGCATGGCTCGATAAGCTTATTTACATAGTATCTTTCAGGTACTATAAAAAGACCCAACTTTGGGTGTTATCGCATTATCAGAGCGAACTTAGCACTTGAGGGCTAAACCCACTAAAGCGGTGACGCTGGCTGTTATCACAAGATCACTAGAAGTGCAAATGCTGCCATCACAGACCATCAATCACCACAGCAAGAAACGCAAGCACACCATCAATCACCACAGCAAGAAACGCAGGAACTTACCACAGCTCGATGGCCAACATAAAACTTGTCACGACTCGATGGCCGTGGGCCCACAGTGGAGAGGAGTCAATGGCTTACCTATGACGGACTCATTGGTGATGCTGGTCTCCTTCTTCCCCGCGCACAGCAAACAACCACTTGTGCACCTGTGTGAGGAAACCACATCAGGAAAAAAGAGAAACAACACAAATCTGCATTTTGGATGATGAAAATACTTAAGCATCAAACTGCATGAGTAGATAAGTAATCAACTACAGAGCGTGCAAACAGATAGTAATGACATGAAGCAAGTAATCTGACAGCAAGTACCACTGATTCATGAATAGATCAAAGTATAGTGGATTTAGCTGTACAAATGGAACAAACAATGAAACAACTCTGCCGAGAATGAGACTAATGAGCTGGTTCATTTGGAAAATTAATTCAAAGATTACATCTGTTAAACTGCAATGTCTGAACTGATAGCAACATCTGATGCACATCACTTTGCTAAACAAAAATTGTAAATAGACAAATTTGATAATTCATGCTCTTCCAGAGAGAAAATATGACAATCATGTTTGCTTAACTATTCATAAACCAACAAATCGAAACAAATTGCGACAAGTTGACAATGTGGATAGACTGTCTTTAATCTCAGCCTACGGTCAAAAAAATGACTTCCATTACAGTAGAAGTAAAAGAAAGGGACACCAAAACAAAGCAAAAACAGAACCAGCATCATCATGGTACAAGGAGACAATTCAATTTCACAACAAAATCACAAGATCCAAACACTAAACCATTAGCTTGATGGCCAGAAGACAATCACCACATATCATAATCACTATATCATCGGCTCAGTGGGCCTGAGCAGACCAGAGCACGGTATGGACATAGCTTGGAAGCTAGTTCCAAGAGCAGAAAGAGGAGGAAGGAGAGACAAGGTACTCACCTTAGTTGTAGCCCAGAAGGCAGTCATGGGAGCACAGATCATCACACTGTGTACAGACTGCTGGATGGTCTCAATGTCGAGCCCCTTCAACTTTAGAGAAAACTCCAACCGGCCCTTGAACTTATCAGGTTCCCTCAGCCTATAAGAACCACGAGTTCCAAGTTTTCTCTTTTTTTTTCCTTTACCAATGCCCTCCTGTAATATTCAAACAAGCAAAGTCAGGCCTTTCTTGAATGGACATAACACATAATGATAGCATAACAGTATTTGAGATTAATCAGCACATAGTCATAAAAAGGGCAACCTGGTGCATGTAGCTCCCGCTTGCGCAGGGTCCAGGGAAGGGTCCGACCACTTTGGGTCTATAGTACGCAGCCTTTCCCTACATTTCTGTAAGAGGCTGTTTCCAGGACTTGAACCCATGACCTCATGGTCACAAGGCAGCAGCTTTACCACTGCGCCAAGGCTCCCCTTCAATCAGCACATAGTCATGCTACAGGAAAATTCAACGGTGATTCCATCATGAACCCAGATAAGCTAGACCAAGACCACACATAATAAATTTGTTATCAAAAGTATGACTAGAGATAGATAGATAGATAGATAGATAGATAGATAGATAGATAGACAGTATCATGTGAAAAAAACATGAAAACACTAAATTCTATAAAAATCAAAGTAGCAAGAATTTTGGCAGCACAAGGAAATAATTGGCAACACACGATGGTTGACTGTGACTTGCAAGCATATGGTTGCAAATCAAACTAAATGGGTAGTTGGGTACCATGAATGAAACCTGTTATATTTTTTTAAGCAAATGGATCATATTCCAATCAGGAACAATATAAGCCAAACCTAGGGTGCTTAACAGGTCTCACTCTTTGAGAACCGCCACTAGAAAAAACAAACAAGTACTGTACAAGATTGCAACCATTGGAGAGTAGAGACTCAGACTGGATACTACTGGAGTGGCATATTACTAGCAACTCTAACATGCTCCCTAGCCTCAGAGTGTTCGTGCTGGACACTAGAGTAGCATATTTAGTAGATAAAATCTTTTAGAGCTACTTTAGCACTACAACTCTAGGAATCGACTAGCACCAATGTGGCATCACAGAACATAAAATAGATCAATTTCCTGGTTGGTCAAATAAAGATCAATTTCCATGGCTCATATATCAGAAAAACATGCGAATGTTTCTTGGCAACTAAAATAATACACTGGAAAACACACGAGATATTCACTAAGACGGACCTCTCAAAATTAGATAACGCATCAGAACCCACGAAGAAACAACAAATAAAAAATTAAAGTGGCTTTGCTACCCCGTGTAGTGACTCCTAAGCTATCCAGAGCCAGAAAGACGGCTCTAGTTCTGTATGATGAGGATAAAATAGACTCAAAAGTTGCATCAGCCTGAAAGGATGCTCTATAGTCTATAGACACAGTGATTTTGTTTCACAAAAGTCAAGTTGTTGTACTTAAAACTCATTTATACTTGAAAGCACAACCATTTTAATCCAGAGTACCTTTAGGTTCATATATACAAGGCAATTGACAGAATAGTTTGACCTCAAGACTACCCAAGTTAATGTGTCACCAGGTTCCACAAATATACTTTGCCACCCTGTGCAATGAATGATTCCTGAGTTATCCAAAAGCCAGAAAGACTGCTCGTACTTCTCTATGATGAGGAAACAGCAGGCTAGAAAGTTCTAAACAATCCTGAAAGGATGCTATATACAACAACAACAACAAAGCCTTTAGTCCCAAGCAAGTTGGGGTAGGCTAGAGGTGAAACCCATAAGATCTCGCAACCAACTCATGGCTCTGGCACATGGATAGCAAGCTTCCACGCACCCCTGTCCATAGCTAGCTCTTTGTCGATACTCCAATCCTTCAGGTCTCTCTTCACGGACTCCTCCCATGTCAAAATCGGTCGACCCCGCCCTCTCTTGACATTCTCCGCACGCTTTAGCCGTCCGCTATGCACTGGAGCTTCTGGAGGCCTGCGCTGAATATGCCCAAACCATCTCAAACGATGTTGGACAAGCTTCTCCTCAATTGGTGCTACCCCAACTCTATCTCGTATATCATCATTCCGGACTCGATCCTTCCTCGTGTGGCCACACATCCATCTCAACATACGCATCTCCGCCACACCTAACTGTTGAACATGTCGCCTTTTAGTCGGCCAACACTCCGCGCCATACAACATTGCGGGTCGAACCGCCGTCCTGTAGAACTTGCCTTTTAGCTTTTGTGGCACTCTCTTGTCACAGAGAATGCCAGAAGCTTGGCGCCACTTCATCCATCCGGCTTTGATTCAATGGTTCACATCTTCATCAATACCCCCATCCTCCTGCAACATTGACCCCAAATACCGAAAGGTGTCCTTCCGAGGTACCACCTGACCATCAAGGCTAACCTCCTCCTCCTCACAGCTAGTAGTACTGAAACCGCACATCATGTACTCGGTTTTAGTTCTACTAAGCCTAAACCCTTTCGATTTCAAGGTTTGTCTCCATAACTCTAACTTCCTATTTACCCCCGTCCGACTATCGTCAACTAGCACCACATCATCCGCAAAGAGCATACACCATGGGATATCTCCTTGTATACCCCTTGTGACCTCATCCATCACCAATGCAAAAAGATAAGGGCTCAAAGCTGACCCCTGATGCAGTCCTATCTTAATCGGGAAGTCATCGGTGTCGACATCACTTGTTCGAACACTTGTCACAACATTATTGTACATGTCCTTGATGAGGGTAATGTACTTTGCTGGGACTTTGTGTTTCTCCAAGGCCCACCACATGACATTCCACGGTATCTTATCATAGGCCTTCTCCAAGTCAATGAACACCATATGCAAGTCCTTCTTATGCTCCCTATATCTCTCCATAAGTTGTCGTACCAAGAAAATGGCTTCCATGGTCGACCTCCCAGGCATGAAACGAAACTGATTTTTGGTCACGCTTGTCATTCTTCTTAAGCGGTGCTCAATGACTCTCTCCCATAGCTTCATTGTATGGCTCATCAGCTTAATTCCACGGTAATTAGTACAACTCTGAACATCTCCCTTGTTCTTGAAGATTGGTACTAATATACTCCGTCTCCATTCTTCTGGCATCTTGTTTGCCCGAAAAATGAGGTTGAAAAGCTTGGTTAGCCATACTATCGCTATGTCCCCGAGACCTTTCCACACCTCAATGGGGATACAATCAGGGCCCATCGCCTTGCCTCCTTTCATCCTTTTTAAAGCCTCCTTCACCTCAGACTCCTGGATGCGCCGCACAAAACGCATGCTGGTCTCATCAAAGGAGTCATTCAGTTCAATGGTAGAACTCTCATTCTCCCCATTGAACAGCTTGTCGAAGTACTCCCGCCATCTATCTTAATCTCTTCGTCCTTCACCAAGAGTTGGCCTGCTCCGTCCTTGATGCATTTGACTTGGCCAATATCCCTCGTCTTCCTCTCCCGGATCTTAGCCATCTTATAGATGTCCCTTTCACCTTCCTTCGTGCCTAACCGTTGGTAGAGGTCCTCATATGCCCGACCCCTTGCTTCACCAACAGCTCGCTTTGCGGCCTTCTTCGCCATCTTGTACTTCTCTATGTTGTCTGCACTCCTATCCAGGTATAGGCGTCTGAAGCAATCTTTCTTCTCTTTAAGCGCCTTCTGGACATCATCATTCCACCACCAGGTATCCTTATCTTCGCTTCTCCTTCCCCTGGACACTCCAAACTCCTCCGAGGCCACCTTACGAATGCAAGTCGCCATCTTCATCCACACATTGTCCGCATCCCCTCCTTCCTCCCAAGGGCCCTCCTTAAATACCCTCTCCTTGAACACCTGAGCTACCTCCCCCTTGAGCTTCCACCACTTCGTTCTAGCGACCTTGGCACGCTTATCCCGCTGGACACGAATCCGAAAGCGGAAGTCAGCAACCACCAGCTTATTCTGGGGTACAACACTCTCCCCAGGTATCACCTTACAGTCTAGGCACGCACGCCTATCTTCTCTTCTCGAGAGGATGAAATCAATCTGGCTAGAGTGTTGGCCACTACTAAAAGTCACCAGATGTGATTCTCTCTTTCTAAAGAGGGTGTTAGCTACAATCATGTTGTAGGCTAGAGCAAAGCTTAAGACATCTTCTCCTTCTTGATTCCTGATGCCATAGCCGAAGCCCCCATGCGCCCCTTCAAAACCTGTGTTAGATGTACCCACGTGGCCATTGAGGTCTCCTCCTATGAAGAGCTTCTCACCAATCGGTACACTCCTAACCATGTCTTCCAAGCCTTCCCAGAACTCCCTTTTGGTGTTCTCATTGTGGCCTACTTGCGGGGCATATGCGCTGATAACATTGAGAACCAAGTCCTCAGCTACCAGCTTGACCAGGATAATCCGGTCCCCACGTCTCCTGACGTCTACCACTCCATACTTGAGGCTCTTGTTGATCAAGATGCCTACGCCATTTCTGTTTGCAGCCGTCCCCGTGTACCACAGCTTGAAGCCGGTATCCTCCACCTCCTTCGCCTTCTGTCCTCTCCATTTGGTTTCTTGGACGCAAAGGATATCAACACCTCTCCTCACTGCTGCATCAACTAGCTCCCGAAGCTTCCCTGTCAGAGACCCTACGTTCCAGCTACCTAAGCGAATCCTCCTAGGCTCGGCTAGCTTCCTTACCCTTCGCACTCGTCGAGTCAAATGCGAAGACCCTTGCTCATTTTCCACTACATCCGGGCGCCGATGTAGCGCGCCACTAAGGATGCGACGACCCGATCCTCGCTCACTTGCCACCGTATCCGGATCAAGATACGGCGCGCCACTTGGGGGGTGACGGCCCGGCCCTTGCCCATTTTCCACCACACCCGGGTTCTGATGTGGCGCGTCGCTGAGAGGGTTACGCCCCAACGAAAATCTTTTGGGTTTCATCTCCATAAGAGTGGCTGAGTTTTTACGTTGGCTCGCCAAGCCTATCACAACCCTCCTCCTTTACCCGGGCTTGGGACCGGCTATGTTGAGACAACATAGGCGGAGTTGAAAGGATGCTATATAAATGCAGTTATTTTCTTTGAGAAAGTCAAGCTTGTCTACTTAATCATCAATAACTGAAAACACAACCATCCTAAGATGATGTGTAGTTCATGTACAAGGCAACTGACGGAATAGTTTTACACTCAGGACTACCCTGGTTAATGCGATGTGCCAAGTTCCACCAATATACAAGAAGGAGAAAAAAGGAGTATGACACAGTAAGCATTCCTTCAACAGTGCAACAGAAGTAGGCATCTGAAGAGCGGTGGATGAAAGTAATTACCCATAACAACCCCTTTCACCCCTCTATAGCATGATCTGGTCAAAGTCCAAATCTTCCCTGTCCAGCTGCAGAACAAGCACGCCATGTCAGCGAAATCAGAAGTCAAAAGGCCAAACTGAAGCATGTTAAGAAACACTCTCCACACTAAACATATAATTAATCTACTCGGGAATCATGGAGAAATTCAGTTGGCACATAAGGAATAACACAACATTTTCTATGAGGATACAGAAGACTAAAAAGTAGTAACAAGCCTGAAAGGATGCTCTATACATGCAATGATTTTCTCTCCCAAAATTCAAGTTGTTCTAGTAAATCATTTATACTTTAAACTACAACCATTTTAATACAGGGTACACCTCACATAAAAGGCAATCACTGAATTGTTTACCCTAAAGACTACCCTAGTTAAAGTGCCAGTAATTAACTACTTACTATACATGATAACGAGAGGAGAAACAAAGTGTGACATGGTGATCATTCCCGTGGACCAAACTATGCTCACCCAGTCAACATGAGCACCATTGCACAAGATATTCTAGAGATACCGCCTTGCCTTGTGGTGTTAAGTAAATGGAGATAGAGCTTTGATAGGTTTGGGAAACCTATGATCTAGGTTTGAAACACACACAGCAAAGAAAGCTAGATTGACACGGTCCTTCCCGCGGATTCGCATGGTTGTAGTTTTTGAACTCATCTCAGTCGTCCGCCCACATCCATCACACAAATGATTGTTCAAGTCAGGTGTCAAGTAATATTCCCTCCGTCCCAAAATAAGTGTCTCAACTTTGTACTAACTCTAGTACAAAGTTGTACTAAGGCTGAGACACTTATTTTGAGGTGGAGAGAATAAGTAGAAGGGGGCAGTTTCTGTAACAAATCCGGGTGCGAAGATGAGCTATTCAGCTATATTAATCATTTTTCTGACCAACACCGATCGCAAACAAACCATGATTAAGATAGCAAAAAGGCGGCCTAGTTGATATGCCAATGTCGTTATCTCAGTCGCCTTCCAAGTGAAGCACGAACTAGACAAAGCAACACAAAATTACATGGCTACTGTGCAATGCATCAATAACTAGAATGTATCGTATATATTCTTGAGTAGATACCAGTTCCTATGACAATGAAGAATAAACAGCATATAGAATAGCAGATATGCCCCTAAAGGATTTGTTCATATTATATAAAGTTCTACAGTAGCATGCCAAGATCCACCTTGACACCACAAACATGCCACCATGGGAGAAGTGCACAATAGCTGAATACACACCGGTGGCTTACCTAATTTTAGCCATGGACATTTGTGGATAAGAGGAGGACAACCATGGCGGAGACGAGGGGGCGGCCAAGCGTCCCCAATCTACTACTGATGCAGAGTTGCCGGTGACAGGAAAAACTCCACCGTCATGTTCAGTCTGACAGGACAATCAAACAGTGCACACATAAGCAAAACTAGCTTCAGTTAAATGCATAAGCAAGAAGACTATATGTTATCGTTAGAGAAGAACTAGAACACAATAATACACTCATTCATGATCTGCAACACAACCAAAGCAGACCATTGATCCAGTCTACAGGATCCAACCAACCATTGGTTGAAACGACCAAGGAGTAGTTAGCTACTAATCGGAAGAGTGAATCATGCTAGCAAGTACTCCCTCTACAAGCTACTAATCGGACTTTAGTGATCTAAACGCTCTTATATTTCTTTAAGAAGGGAGTATTAAACAATGCCCTAGAAGTATTGTAAGTACTGAAAATAGATCATACAGTCCATGCTAAACAAAAGACCAATGAAGCCAGAATTTACAATTGTAAGCAAGCCTTAAGCATCTTGACACTATAAAACAACACTAAACCCTAGAAAAAATTGGGGATTTTAGGAAACTAAGCTACAACAGGAAATGTGGAGCAACTTATTTGTGTATGACCATACTATAATTAGTGAACTAGCACCAGACCATACTATAATTAATTAGCTAGCTGAGCATCTTTAGCATCACAACAACCTAAAGCCAGTAGCCAAGTCCACCTTGCAAAACAACACCAGTTCTCTCATGCAACATGCATCAGTTCATAGGGTTATCAATGCCCATGCACAACAGAGAGAGAGAACCAGTTGCTCGATGGCCATGCACGGCAGAGAGAGAGAGAGAGAGAGAGAGAGAGAGAGAGAGAGAGAGAACCAGTTGCTTACCACCTACTGGTGGGAGGCAGAGCAACCTTCTGCAGGCTGTCATTGTCGCTATCGATGTTGGGGTCAAACTTGATGATGTCCTCATCGAGCTCAGGCGTGCGTTACCGCATGTACCTCATCAATGACATCCATGGAGGGCGACTGCTACTCCAAATCAAACAAACAAATAAATTAAGGGATATAAGATAGACTCGAACTCCAAGCAACATTCTTTTCAGTGGAATCTGTTGAGGTAGCACAACAACAATCAGTGCAAATGCTCAACTTTACTCATAGACAAACACATGCCGACGAAGGAAAAACGATGGCATTGGATGCACAAAATTCCTATAGCTCACACCTCACAGGCAAGCACTTGCAGGCAATTGACAGAAATGGTACCTAAGTTCTAAGATTATGGACAAACAGTAAGACATGCAAATCTCCCTGTGTTGTGCTATCAAGTAAATAGCTGCAAGCTACTAGGCACTCTAACATGCTCCCTACAGCAAGGGCATCAGTTACACATACACAAGTACCCAGCATAAGCAGCTACATCATTTTATCCTAAAACTCAGTTTGTAGATCAAGGTTAGACGAACATTCCTACGGATCGAACACGGTTGGGCGAGCTTACACCCATAATCTTCAAGCCAACCAAGCTATCACTCAGTTCTCATTTTTTACACAAATCAAGCTGATCTACTTAATCATTTATACTTACGAAAACAACCATTTTAAGACAAAGTGCAGTTCATATGGAAGGCAATCAATGTGTCACAAGTTCCACTAATATATGAGAAGGAGAAACAAAATATGACACTATAAAATTCATCCCGTGATGAAAACAGAAATGTACATGTCTGAAAAGCAGTGGATGAAAAGAAGTACCAAAATAATGATCCCTTGCACCCCTCTGTATGAGTTGGTTAAGGTCCTAAATCTTGACTGTGCAGCTGCACAACAGGCACACAATGTTATAAATAAGAACTCAAAAAGGGAGAACTGGAGCATGTTAAAAAAAACTAGAAATTACACTATGAAGCGAGAACATATATACCTTCAGTAGGAGCTCCTCAAAGCACTGCTCCATATCCATGTTGGTTTTGGCACTGCGTTCCTGAAATAAACATCCATCCCTGCCAAAGGTCAAAGCATTCCTTTTCGCGACAGCTCTCTCACTTTCCTCCCAGACCAAGCATATACATTCAGCCATCTCTGAAGACAGGTACAAGTAAGTAGTACTTACAAAGTGCAGATAACTGACAAAATCTGCAAGTGTGGATAGAAATACCTTATCCACTTTGTTTCCAACAAGCACCTTCAGGCTAGGAAACACCTACTCCTTCCATCCGATGTTGCTGGTGTGGCCGATGAAGTTGAGATCAAGCGGCAGCTTGGAGAAGACATGCATCAGATCTGCAACAAGCAAGCTCACAAGGTCAATTAACCAGAACCAACAGACACGATACCTGGTATATATGTGCACGGGCACCAAGTAACCGTGCCCCACCAATATATTAAGCATTTCAGTTAATCAAAATATGTAATCAGTTGCGAGCCATGGCAAGCGAAACTAAGGGATGATGTGCATGTTGGACTAATATATGTAGTTTCTGCACCCGCAAAAAAAAATGTAGTTTCTGAAGCCTGAACTTTCTGGCATGTCCAAATTAGAGGCCATCTCGATTATTAACAAGGAAATAACATCACTATCCAAGAGAAAATATTAATTAACTTCATTAGAGAAGTTTCAAATTATATTGACAAGTAAATGTCACCCCAAGGATAGACACTAGTTCAGCTTTCACTGAAAGTGACTCGGAATTTTTAAGGTTAAAGAAATACACTACAGTGCACCAACTAATCAACTATCGGGTAGGTCAGAAAACAGTTTTCAGAAGCAAAGAAAGCTAGGTTGACACGATCCTTCCTGCAGATCCGCATTGGTCCCTAGATAGAATACACAGCTAGCTACATAATAGATCCACTGAGACATCATTGTTCGGCCATACAAAAAAAACACTCACTCTAGTAAGCACAAACTTGTCGAACCTCACTTATTAACAATCACCAATATATCAAACAAGGTCTGGTCTACTTTCTGTTGGGACTCTACAATTCAAGAACACAACACAGTGCCTTCCAGTTAGAAAGTTGAAGGACTCATGCATTACTGTTACAGTATCACATAAAAGAATGAATGAACGAATATGTTGTTAGACCTTTCAGCCTGAGCATTGATAGATGTGGATGACACTAGGAGAGTTGGGACAATTTTCGTTGGTTTATTTCTCACACAATGCCATGCCAACCTGAGGGGTTGGGGATACATATTTATAGGCTGCTAGCCAGCCAAGGCATATGCTAAGATGCTGCTAAGATGCCAGTCTAAGATGCTAGTCTAAGATGCTAACTGACAGTCCTTGATGGTCAAGAACAGAACTCTATCCTAACAGCCAGTCCTTGATGGTCCAGGACTTTATCCTCCTAACTGCCACAAGGACCATGTGCTGCAGCCCCACAAGGACCCTAATACACAGACTTATCCATCATTCTCCCCCTAAGTCTTGTACGTCGTCTTGTGGGAGAGTTGAATCATCCCAATCCTGGAGCAAAGTTCGAGGAACTTGACCCTCCCAAGGGGCTTGGTGAGCAGGTCTGCGAGCTGATCCTTGGTGTTGATGTAGCTCGCCTCGATGCTCCCTTCTTCCACACAGCTGCGGATGAAGTGATACCTCAGTCGGATGTGCTTGCTCCGTTCGTGGAACACGGGGTTCTTTGCCAGGGCCAGGGCGGACTTGCTGTCCACCAGGAGCTGCACCGTTCTGGTGTCTTGAACGAGAAGATCACCAAGCAGTCGAGCAAGCCAGAGCGCCTGAGTACAGGCGGTGGAGGCCGCTATGTACTCAGCCTCACAGCTGGACAGGGCCACCACCTGCTGCTTGACTGATTGCCAGCTCACGAGACACTTGCCGAGGAAGAGGAGGATCCCGCTCGTGCTCTTGCTGGTGTCGATGTCGCCGGCGTGGTCGCTGTCGCTGTACCCGACGAAGTGTGCCGCCCCAGGGCACCTAGGGTAATGGAGGCCGTGGTCGAGGGTCCCTGCTATGTAGCGGACGATCCTCTTCACTGCCTGCTGGTGTTCCGACGTTCGTCGCTCCATGAACCGACTGACATAGCCGACGGAGAATGCCAAGTCCGGCCGTGTGTGAGTGAGGTAGCGAAGGCTCCCCACAAGGCGTCGGTACTGCGTAGCATCCACTTCCTCCGTCGTGCTGTCGCGACTTAGTTTCAGCCTCTCCTCCATCGGAGTGAGAGCTGGATGGCAGTCGGTGAGCCCAGCTAGCTCAACGATGCGCTTGGCGTAGGCGGACTGTCGAAGCGCGATCCCGGAGTGGTCCTGGTGCACCTCAATCCCTAGATAGAAGGAGAGGAGCCCCAGGTCACTCATCTGGAACGTGGCCTTCATGTCTTCCTTGAACGCCGCCACCTCTGCATCTTTGGTGCCGGTGATCACCAGGTCGTCAACGTAGACGCCCACCAGCAGGGCATTTCCTCCACTCCCCCGTCGGTAGACGGCAGCCTCATGCGGGCTCTGCTCGAAACCCATCTTCTTCAGCGTAGAGTCCAGCTTGGCGTTCCACGCCCTGGGTGCCTGCCGCAGGCCATAGAGAGCCTTGCGCAGGCGGAGCACCTTGCCCTCCTGGCCGGGAATCGTAAACCCCGGTGGCTGATGCACGTAGACTTCCTCCTTCAAGTCGCCATTGAGGAATGCCGACTTAACGTCCATGTGGTGGACACGCCAGCCCTCCTGGGCAGCCAGCGCAAGGAGAAGTCGCACGGACTCCATCCGTGCCACGGGAGCGAAAGCATCGTCGAAGTCGACTCCTTCCTGCTGCAAGAAGCCTCGGGCCACCAAACGAGCCTTGTGCTTGATGATGGCGCCGGCTCCATCCCTCTTCAGCTTGAACACCCACTTAAGGGTGATTGCGCGGTGACCTCGAGGGAGATCAGCAAGCTCCCAGGTGCGGTTTTGCTCGACCGCATCCATCTCCAACTTCATCGCGGCGCGCCATGCCGCGTCTCTCTCGGCCTCTGCAAAGGACCGTGGTTCGCCGTCTTCACACACGAGCTGTAGCTGCGCCTCCAGGTCACGTGGCACCAGTCCTGGCACCGGCTGGTCGCCGAGCACATTATCCATCGTACGGTACCGCAGCGGTTCGCCTCCATACCATGCGTCGACCCGCTCCTCGTCGTGAGTGAGCGGGGAAGCGAACTTCATCGGGTTGTGCTCTGCGTGAGCTGGTGCTGATGAAGACGAGCCCGGAGTGGCGACCGCCGGGGCTGGAGTATGCGGCGTCGCTGGTTGTGGTGTCGTCGGTGTAGCAGGCGCCGGAGTCGATGTAGTTTTGGGGGCCGGGGTAGACGTGCCCGGTGAAGAGGAGCTGCTTGCTCCCCCAGCTTCCTTGAAGTGAGCGTACTCGACAATGAAGTCGTCATACGTCGGCGTCGAGCCCTCGTCCACCGCCTTGTCCCATTGCCACCCCCGCCCTTCGTTGAACACGACGTCTCGCGCTGTGCGCACACGTTGTGTCTTTGGGTCGAGGATGCGGTAGGCCTTTGAGCCCTCCGCGTAGCCGATGAAGACTCCCGGAGTGCTCCTGTCGTCGAGCTTGCCGATGTGGCCGAGCTCCTTGGCGAACGCAAGGCAGCCAAAGACCCGCAAATGAGAGACCGCCGGCTTCCGCCCATGCCAGGCCTCGTACGGAGTTCTGCCGTCGAGTGCCTTAGTAGGAGAGCGGTTGAGGATGTAGACGGCCGTTAGCACCGCCTCTCCCCAGAAGACAGCCGGCATCCCTCTCTGCTTGAGGAGAGCCCGAGCCATCCCCACAACCGTCTGGTTGCGCCGCTCGACGACGCCGTTTTGCTGCGGGCTGTACGGCGCGGAGCAGTGGCGCTGGATGCCCTCATCGGCGCAGTACGACGCGAATTCAGCCGCCGTGAACTCGCCGCCGTTGTCAGTGCGCAACACGCGCAATTTGCAGCCGCTCTCCGCCTCCACACCAACCTGCGCGCGCCTGATGGCGTCCGCCGCTTCTCCCTTACTGCCGAGGATCATCACCCACATGTAGCGGGAGAGATCGTCGACGAGCAGCAGGAAGTAGCGTCGACCTCCTGGTGTGGCTGGCGTCACCGGGCCGCACAGGTCTCCGTGCACGAGCTCCAGCTTCTCCTTAGCCCGAAAACTCGCCTGTTGGGGAAAGGGGAGTCGTCTCTGCTTTGTCAGTACGCAGATGTCGCAGAACTGCTCCACATGGTCGAGGCATGGCAGGCCTCGCACCATCTCCTTGGCACTTAGACGCTTCAGGGCCTCAAAGTGAAGGTGCCCAAAGCGCTCATGCCACCGCCACGCCTCGTCGTCTCGACGGACAGCGAGACAGACCGGTTGTGCCACCTGCACATCAAGGACGTAGAGTCGATTTTCACCTCTGGGCACCTTGGCGAGAAGGCGACGCTGGCGATCCCAGATGCGTAGGACCCCATGCTCAATCAGCACGCGTGAGCCGTTCTCATCCAGCTGTCCCAAGCTGATGATGGAATTCCTTAGCGCGGGGATGTAGTAGACACCGGTGAGCAGCCGGTGCTCTCCCATCTTGGTGGTGAAGATGACGGAGCCGACGCCCTTTATCTCCACAGCGGAGGCATCCCCGAACTTGACGGAGCCTCGCGCATCGGAGTCGAGCTCGGCGAAGAATTCCCTTCGACCGGTCATGTGGTGGGTGGCGCCGGTGTCGAGGCACCACCCCGTAGCCTTGTCCTTCCCGGAGCCATCGCCGAGAAGAGCGTGTGCTTTTGGCTCATCGAGGTGGATGAAAGCCTTTGCGACTGGAGTCGCCGAGGGTAGCTCAATGCTTGCATGCGCCATGAACAGAGCCGTCTCCTCCTCCTTCGCCTGTGCGACGTGAGCCTGGCCTTGTCGTGGTTGCCGACACTCATTGGCCCAATGGCCAAACCGGCCACAGTTGTGGCAACTGTTGTCTTGTGCCGGCCTGGGCTTGCCAGCGGCGCCGTCCTTGGCACCTCCGCGGGCGTCACCTTCGGCACGTCCTTGTGCCCTGCCCGGGGGGCCTCTTCGCGCCTTACGCTGCTTGCCACGCTTGCGGCCGCCCGTCGAGGAGGAAGGCTCCCCCTTCTTCTTGTCACCAAGGCTGGGATCCCACTGCTCCCGAGTTAGGAGCAGCCTCCCGCCGGTGGTGACGGGCCCCGAGGGGGGCTGTGGCTCGTCGGTGTCGATGACCTTGAGTCGACCTATCGCCTCCTCGATCGTCATCGCGGAGAGGTCCAGCAACGACTCGATCGAGCGAGCCATCTGCTTGTACTTCTCGGGAATGCACCGAAAAAGCTTCTCGACAGCTCTCTCCTCGGTGTAGGTGGCATCGCCAAACTTCACCATCTTCTGCAGCAGAGTGTTGAGACGGAGAGCAAAGTCATCAACGTCCTCACCTGGCTTGAAGCCCAGGTTCTCCCACTCCTTACGAAGTGCCTGCAGGGTGGACTTGCGAGCACGGTCGCTGCCGATGCGTGCTGCGGCGATGGCGTCCCAAGCCTCCTTGGCAGTCCGCTTGTTGGAAAGCGAGAACTGCATCTCGGGCGGGACTGCGGCGATGAGGGCGTCCAGCGCCCGTCGATCCTCTAGGTGGTCGACGTTGCTGTCCTGGACTGCCTCCCACATGCGCCGCACCTGGAGCCTGACCTTCATGATCCCGGCCCACTCGACGTAGTTGGTTTTAGTGAGGGTAGGCCACCCAACACTGGAACCAACATCCCTGACCACAGTCCGGACCTCGTAGAGGCCGCGGTCCTGGTCGTTGCAGCCGCCGTCGCGGTGCGCGCCTCCACCTGGAGCGCAGGCGTGCTCGGCTGCCCACTGCGCCGTCCGCTCCTACGCCACTTTGGCGCGATCTGCGTCGGCGCCGTCGTCCGCAGGCGCGGAGCTGCTGGAGCTGCCGCGGAGTGCCTTGGCATCCGCCGTAGCCTCACGGGCTGCTTCTGCTGCTGCTGCTGCTTCTACCTCCGCCCTGGCTGCTTCTACCTCCGCTCTGGCTGCTGCCAGCTCCGCTGCAGCCAGCCTCGACACTCTTGCCGCCGCAGCAGCCGCTGCTACAGCTGCTCGCTCACGCTCCTCTGCCACGGCGCGCTCGGCCTCTTGCCGGCGCCGCATGCTCGAGGTAGCTGTGTGCTGAGAGCGACCTGCAGACATGGCTCGCTGCAGGGGGGCTGTTGCGTGAAGAGGAGGCTGATGAAGACGAGCTGCTGCTCGACAGTCCGGAGGGAGGAAGGTAACCAGAGGCAGACGGAGCAGCTGCTGCTACCGACTTGGGCTGCTCACAGGAAATGCTCAGGGTGCAGGTTAACGAGGCTCTGATACCACTTGTTAGACCTTTCAGCCTGAGCATTGATAGATGTGGATGACACTAGGAGAGTTGGGACAATTTTCGTTGGTTTATTTCTCACACAATGCCATGCCAACCTGAGGGGTTGGGGATACATATTTATAGGCTGCTAGCCAGCCAAGGCATATGCTAAAATGCTGCTAAGATGCCAGTCTAAGATGCTAGTCTAAGATGCTAGTCTAAGATGCTAACTGACAGTCCTTGATGGTCAAGAACAGAACTCTATCCTAACAGCCAGTCCTTGATGGTCCAGGACTTTATCCTCCTAACTGCCACAGGACCATGTGCTGCAGCCCCACAAGGACCCTAGTACACAGACTTATCCATCATATGTAGCCTCTGCATAGAATTCTACATTAACACCCACAATTGGAGAAGGATTGTTAGCATGATCAGCATTCCATTTGTTAGATGTGTATAGTCCCTTTTCGGTATATCCCCGTTGTATAAGGGGTTTTCTGCACTTTGACACACATGTATATGTAATGGCCTTTGGCCCTCAGGAAATGATAGTTGCTCATTATCCAACATGGTATCAGATGTTAGGTTCCCCTCACTCCCGCACGCTGCAACTCCGTGCTAGCTCTCCTCCCGCTCCATCCACTGCCAGATTTGGCTCTCCTCGCCGCGGATCCGTCCGTCCCGGCTCTCCTCGCCACGGATCCGGGCACCCCGGTCCTCCTCGCTGGCTCCGCTGCCCTGCCGGGCCGCCCCTTGCCTCTTCTCTGCTCCGCTTGGCGGCTTCGCCCGGGGCGCCTGCTGCTGCTCCCGCTACGGAAGCAGCTGCTTCCCTACGCGCAGGGCGCGAGCGCGAGCGGCCGCTGGCTAATTCGAGCCGCTGGTCCGGCTTCCCTCGCCTGCCCGCGGACGGGTCACGCATCTCGGACCCGCTGTACTCTGCCTCGCGAGGTTTGCGTCGCTT
>NC_041389.1:28743991-28748346 GCF_002162155.2 Triticum dicoccoides | reverse complement strand
TGAGTTCCCCCCCAAAAAAAAGAGAGAGAATCAGCATGTCTTCGTCTGGATATGTGGTTGTTCCTCGGTGCTCGGTAATCTTCGATGGCACGAATTATGCTGAGTTTGTGGGATTCATGTGTATCCATATGCGCGGGCTCCTCCTGTGGGGTGTTCTCTCTGGCGAGGTACCCTGTCCGCCCTGCCCTGTTGCTCCGGTGGCTCCTGTTCCGCCGGTACCACCGGTACTTGCTCCGGATGCTTCTCAGGCTGATCGGGATGCAACCAAGGCCCTTGATAATGCTGCAGTTGATGCCTATGATCAGCAGGTATCCGCTTATTCTGATGCCCTTTCAATCTACCGGGATGATCTGTCTGCTTACACTTAGTGGTGCAATGATGATGCTCGAGCTGCTGCTGTTCTCACTGCCAGTGTCCTCCCTTAGTTTGCTTCGGAGTTCATGGCCCTTGGCACTGTTGCAGCGATGTGGTCCTATCTTTGTCAGCCCTCTAGCGATGCTTTATACCTCTTTGTGGTGTGTCAAGAGCATGCTCTTCAGCAAGGTGATTCCTCTGTTGATGAGGTCTATTCCCAGTGCTCTGCCATCTGGCGTCAGCTGGACTCTCTTCGGACAGTCGTTTGTGGAACTTGCCGTTGCTGTCAGACTACACGGTCCGATTTGGAGTTTCAGCGGGTTCACGAGTTCTTATCTCGTCTCCGCTCTGAGTTTGAGCCCGGGCGTGCTCACTTGATTGCTCGTGGTCGTGTCCCTATCTCGGAGGTGCTTGCCGAGCTCCGTGCTGAGGAGACACGCCTTCGCTCTGCTGGGTTGCTTCTGGTTCCGTCAGTATTGGCTGCCCGGGCTCCTGTGTCGTCTGCTCGCCTCACTGCTCCGCCGCTCCTGCCTAACTCCTCCAGGGGGGGTGAGCCGTCCTTCTTATGCTGAGAAGGGCACGTCGCGCCGTGACATCGTCTGTGGTTACTGCTCCCGGCAAGGTCACCCAGAGTCTGATTGTCGCCAAAAGAAGCGAGACCAGAGGCGCTCCTCCTCCAGCGGGCCTCCTGTGTCTTCCTCGACTCCGTCACTCACTGACCAGGACATTGTTCGCCTCAAGCGTCTCCTTGCTTCCTCAGGCTCCTCGTCGACTGGCTCTGCTGCTGCTGTGACCGCATCCGCCTCCTCACCATCACAGGCATCTACACAGTCAGGTACATCTTCGTGGGTTCTGGATTCTGGAGCCTCTTTTCATATGTCTTCTGATTCTTCCGTGTTGTCTTCTCTCTGACCTCTTGATTCGCCTGTCAATGTTCTTACTGCCGATGGCACATCTCTTCCTGTTGCTAGTCGTGGTATTCTTTCCACTCCATCTTTTTCTGTTCCGAGTGTTTCACATGTTCCTCGCCTTACCATGAATCTTTTTTCCGCTGCCCAACTTACTGATTCTGGTTG
The DNA here is from genome assembly GCF_002162155.2 of Triticum dicoccoides. Lineage (NCBI taxonomy): Eukaryota > Viridiplantae > Streptophyta > Magnoliopsida > Poales > Poaceae > Triticum > Triticum dicoccoides. Next base: position 28,746,916 of record NC_041389.1, on the reverse strand, counting down.
TCGTGTCATTCTTGATACCGACTCTTGCTCCATTCAGGATCGTTGCACCAAGGTTTTGGTTGGTGCTGGCCCCCGGCGCCGTGAGTCAGAGGGCCTTTGGGAGGTTGACTGGCTTTGTGTTCCTTCCGCTGCCACCACTTATGCTAGCTCTCATGCTCTTGCCGCCTCTTCGTCTGCGTCCTTCCAGCAGTGGCATCATCGCCTTGGTCACATCTGTGGCTCTCTCTTGTCTTCCTTAGTTCGTCAGGGCCTCTTAGGGTCTATATCTGGAGATGTCTCCTTACATTGTAATGGCTGCAGACTTGGCAAACAGACTCAGTTACCTTATCCTACTAGTGAGTCTGTATCTCAGCGTCCTTTTGACTTAGTTCATTCTAATGTCTGGGGTCCTGCTCCCTTTGATTCGAAAGGTGGTCATCGCTACTATGTTTTGTTTATTGATGATTTCTCTCGCTACACTTGGCTCTACTTTATGAAATCTCGTAGCGAGGTTCTCCCTATATACAAATGTTTTGCTGCCATGGTTCACACCCAGTTTGCCACGCCCATTCGTACTTTTCGTGCTGACTCCGCTGGAGAGTATATCTCTCAGCTGTTGCGTGGTTTTCTCGCGGAACAGGGTACTCTTGCCCAGTTCTCCTGTCCGGGTACTCATGCTCAGAATGGTGTTGCCGAGCGAAAGCATCGTCATTTGCTTGAGACGGCTCGTGCGCTGATGATTGCTGCTTCCCTTCCACCCCATTTTTGGGCTGAGGCTGTTTCCGCATCCACCTATCTCATCAACATTCAGCCATCGACTGCTCTGCAGGGTGGCATTCCTATGGAGTGTCTCACCGGTCGGTCTCCTGACTACTCAGCTCTTCGTATGTTTGGATGCGTCTGCTATGTTCTTCTTGCCCCCCGCGAACGCACCAAACTGATTGCTCAGTCGGTAGAGTGTGTTTTCCTTGGCTACAGTGATGAGCACAAGGGCTATCGGTGTTGGGATCCAGTGGGTCGTCGCTTGCGCATCTCGCGTGATGTGACTTTTGACGAGTCTCGCTCTTACTACCCACGTTCTTCTTCCTCGAGCTTCTCTGTGGACGACCTTTCTTTCCTTCTTCTCCCCGATACACCCTGCTATGTGCCTCATGTGTCACCTCCTTCTCCGGCACCTCTCCTTCCTTCTCATTCACCTCCGACCCCGTCTTCTCCCTCCTCCTCCTCCACCTCTCCCCCATCCTCTCCAGTCCGTCGCCCTCTCTCACCGTTTCCTCTCCACTATACTCGACGTTCTCGTACTGAGGATATTGCCTCTGACGAGCCTTCCACCTCGGGTGCACCTCCTCTCACACCCCCTCCGGTTCATAACCTCCATGCTCAGCCTCGCCCTCCGCCTGATCGCTACTCCCCTGATCGGTACGGTCTCTCTGTCTTGCCTGAGCCCACTTCCTATCACACTGCCATGACTCAGCCTGAATGGCAGCTTGCGATGGCCGAGGAGCTTGCTGCACTTGAGCGCTCTGGCACATGGGATCTCGTTTCCCTCCCTTCCGGTGTCCGTCCCATCACCTGCAAGTGGATCTACAAGCTTAAGACTCACTCCGATGGTTCTCTTGAGCGCTACAAAGCTCGTCTTGTGGCCCGTGGTTTTCAGCAGGAGCAGGGGCGCGATTATGATGAGACTTTCGCTCCTGTGGCCCACATGACCACTGTCCGCACTCTTCTTGCTGTGGCTTCTGTTCGTCAGTGGTCTATCTCTCAACTTGATGTTCGGAACGCTTTTCTCAATGGCGAGTTGCGTGAGGTTTATATGCAGCCACCACAGGGGTACTATGCTCCTGATGGTATGGTCTGTAGACTTCGCCGCTCTCTATATGGTCTCAAACAGGCCCCTCGCACCTGGTTTGAGCACTTCGCATCTGTGGTGACCGCGGCTGGTTTCTTGCCCAGTGACCATGATCCCGCGCTGTTTATTCACACGTCTCCTCGTGGTCGGACTCTTCTCCTTCTCTATGTTGATGACATGATCATCACTGGTGACGACACTGATTACATCGCCTTTGTTAAGGCCCGCCTTCACGAGCAGTTCCTTATGACTGATCTTGGTCCTCTTCGCTATTTCCTTGGGATTGAGATCTCCTCCACCTCTGATGGCTTCTACATCTCTCAAGAGAAATACATTCAGGATCTTCTTGCTCGAGCTACTCTCAGTGATGACCGCACTATTGTGACTCCTATAGAGCTCAACGTTCAGCTTCGTGCCTCTGATGGTGACCCTCTTCCTAATCCCACTCGCTATCGTCACCTCGTCGGTAGCCTTTTCTATCTTGCTGTTACACGTCCTGACATCTCCTATCCCGTTCACATCCTGAGTCAGTTTGTTTCAGCCCCCACCTCTGTCCACTATAGTCACCTCCTCCGTGTTCTATGATATCTTCGTGGCATGATCTCTCATCGCCTTTTCTTTCCTCGCTCCAGTTCTCTTGAGCTCCAGGCTTACTCTGATGCTACCTGGGCTAGTGATCCCTCTGATCGACGCTCGCTGTCTGCTTATTGTATCTTTCTTGGTGGCTCTCTGATTGCCTGGAAGACAAAGAAACAGACTGCAGTTTCTCGCTCGAGTACAGAGGCTGAGTTGCGAGCCATGACTATGTTGACGGCTGAGGTGATCTGGTTGCGATGGTTACTTGAGGATTTTGGTGTGATGGCTACTACCTCGACTCCCTTACTGTCAGACAGTACTAGTGCTATCAGTATTGTGCGTGACCCGGTGAAGCATGAGCTCACCAAGCACATCGGTGTGGATGCCCACTTTGTGCGTGCTGCTGTGCAGGATCAGACTCTTGCCCTTCACTATGTGCCCTCGGAGTTACAGTTGGCTGACTTCTTCACGAAGGCACAGACTCGAGCGCAGCATACCTTTTTCCTCTCCAAACTCAGTGT
>NC_041389.1:28742583-28743743 GCF_002162155.2 Triticum dicoccoides | reverse complement strand
TTTTCGGTATATCCCCGTTGTATAAGGGGTTTTCTGCACTTTGACACACATGTATATGTAATGGCCTTTGGCCCTCAGGAAATGATAGTTGCTCATTATCCAACACCATTCTCAAGAATTTTAGGTCCTACAAGATGTAAATGAACATGTGCAAAGTAATAAATAAAAACTCATTGGATTGCATCTTCCAGGAAACTAATTCACCTTCTGGCTGCTTTTACAGAAGCAAAATGATGGTGGAACTAGTGTTTAGAGACTGATGGCTTATTATCAGTTAAGAGCTTGAAGGTTGTTGGCACGGTCCAACACTGTGGCATCCAAAACACGTCCGCCTTCTTCAAGTAGAGCCCCAGGTCAATGATGACTGGCTTCGCCCTCTGAAACCTACACGTAAAGACTCACAATGCCATCAGTATCCATGCAGCCACAGCGCGCAAAAAATTCAGAGTTCAGGGCTAGTAAACACCTACTCCTTCCATCCGATGTTGCTAGTGTGGCCGATGAAGTTGACATCAAGCGGCAGCTTGGAGAAGACATGCATCAGATCTGCAGCAAGCAAGCTCACAAGGTCAATTAACCGGAACCAATGGACACAATACCTGGTACATCTGTGCACAGTCACCAATTCGCCGTGCCCCACCAATATAGTAAGCATTTCATTTAAACAATAAACATATGTAATCAGTTGCGAGCCATGGCAAGCGAAACTAAGCAATGATGTGTGTGTTGCACTAATGTTTAGTTTCTGAAGCCTGAGCTTTCTCGCATGTCCAAATTAGAGGCCATCTCGATTATTAACAAGGAAATAACATCACTGTCCAGGAAAAAATATTAATCAACTTCATTAGAAAATTTTCAAATTATATCGACAATTTAACGTCACCCCAAGGATAGACACTAGTTCAGCTTTCACTGAAAGTGACTCAGAATTTAAGGTTAAGGAAATAGACTGCAGTGCACCAACTAATCAACTATCACAGGTAGGTTAGAAACAGTTTTAAGAAGAAAAAGAAACTACACCCATGACCGTGTGCAAGTCTGTATGTCATTTTTCCTGTTGTGGATATCACATCACATCTAAGATGCCATTTGCTCAGCTGCAAACGATCAGTGACAGTGATTTTGCTGGCAAAAAATTTCTCACCGCAATGGCAGCTCAC